>NW_027552276.1:0-32404 GCF_045843805.1 Urocitellus parryii
AAGCTTCCAAATAACTACGAGTTTCCTGAAATCTCAGCAAACATTTTTCACCCAATTATTTGATGATACTTCCATTTAATTATCAGTACACCAATCCCACTTGGCTCACCAAATTTCGTTCTTCTAGTTTAAACCGTTCCTTTGCAGTAACCGTTTCCATGTTTAGGTTTCACTCTGTTTTCTCCTATATGGATACATGTAGTTAGAACTCTAAATCAAATACAGTTTGTGCTAGCTCTTTGAAACTTGGCACAATAATGTAGTTCCCAGTTCTATCGCTATGGTTTGTGTCGTATTGAAGTAGCCCCAAGCAGAGACTGACGAGAATCACTTACATTGAAAGGGGTTGCCAAGCTTCCAAAAAACTACGAGTTTCCTGAAATCTCAGCAAACAATTTTTCACCCAATCTTGATGATACTTCCATTTAATGATCAGTACACCAATCCCACTTGGCTCACCAAATTTTGTTCTTCTAGGTCAAACCGTTCCTTTGCAGTAACCGTTTTCAGGTTTAGGTTTCACTCTGTTTTCTCCTATATGGATACATGTAGTTGGAACTCTAAATCAAACACGGTTTGTGCTAGCTCTTTGAAAACTTGGCACAATTAATGTAGTTCCAAGTTCTATCGCTATGGTTTGTGTCCTATTCAAGTAGCCCCAAGCAGAGACTGGCGAGAATCACTTTCATTGAAAGGGGTTGCCAAGCTTCCAAAAAACTACGAGTTTCCTGAAATCTCAGCAAACATTTTTTCACCCAATCTTGATGACACTTCCATTTAATGATCAGTACACCAATCCCACTTGGCTCACCAAATTTCGTTCTTCTAGGTTAAACCGTTCCTTTGCAGTAACCGTTTTCATGTTTAGGTTTCACTCTGTTTTCTCCTATATGGATACATGTATTTGGAACTCAAAATCAAACACGGTTTGTGCTAGCTCTTTGAAACTTGGCACAATAATGCAGTTCCAAGTTCTATCGCTATGGTTGTGTCCTATGAAGTAGCCCCAAGCAGAGACTGGCGAGAATCCCTTTCTTTGAAAGGGTTGCCAAGCTTCCAAAAACGAGTTTCCTGAAACCTCAGCAAACATTTTTTTCACCCAATCTTGATGATACTTCCATTTAATCATCAGTACACCAATCCCACTTGGCTCACCAAATTTCGTTCTTCTAGGATAAACCATTCCTTTCCAGTAACCGTTTTAATGTTTAGGTTTCACTCTGTTTTCTCCCTATATGGATACAAAAAGTTGGAACTCTAAATCAAACACTGTTTATGCTAGCTCTTTGAAACTTGGAAAAATAATGTAGTTCCAAGTTCTATCGCTATGGTTTGTGTCCTATTGAAGTAGCCCAAGCAGAGACTGACGAGAATCACTTTCATTGAAAGGGGTTGCCAAGCTTCCAAAAAACTACGAGTTTCCTGAAATCTCAGCAAACATTTTTTCACCCAATCTTGATGATACTTCCATTTAATGATCAGTACACCAATCCCACTTGGCTCACCAAATTTCGTTCTTCTAGGTCAAACGTTCCTTTGCAGTAACCGTTTTCATGTTTAGGTTTCACTCTGTTTTCTCCTATATGGATACATGTAGTTGGAACTCTAAATCAAACACGGTTTGTGCTAGCTCTTTGAAACCTGGCACAATAATGTAGTTCCAAGTTTTATCGCTATGGTTTTTGTCCTATTGAAGTTGCCCCAAGCAGAGACTGACGAGAATCACTTTCATTGAAAGGGGTTGCCAAGCTTCCAAATAACTACGAGTTTCCTGAAATCTCAGCAAACATTTTTTCACCCAAATTTGATGATACTTCCATTTAATTATCAGTACACCAATCCCACTTGGCTCACCAAATTTCGTTCTTCTAGTTTAAAACCGTTCCTTTGCAGTAACCGTTTCCATGTTTAGGTTTCACTCTGTTTTCTCCTATATGGATACATGTAGTTAGAACTCTAAATCAAATACAGTTTGTGCTAGCTCTTTGAAACTTGGCACAATAATGTAGTTCCCAGTTCTATCGCTATGGTTTGTGTCGTATTGAAGTAGCCCCAAGCAGAGACTGACGAGAATCACTTACATTGAAAGGGGTTGCCAAGCTTCCAAAAAACTACGAGTTTCCTGAAATCTCAGCAAACAATTTTTCACCCAATCTTGATGATACTTCCATTTAATGATCAGTACACCAATCCCACTTGGCTCACCAAATTTTGTTCTTCTAGGTCAAACCGTTCCTTTGCAGTAACCGTTTTCAGGTTTAGGTTTCACTCTGTTTTCTCCTATATGGATACATGTAGTTGGAACTCTAAATCAAACACGGTTTGTGCTAGCTCTTTGAAACTTGGCACAATAATGTAGTTCCAAGTTCTATCGCTATGGTTTGTGTCCTATTCAAGTAGCCCCAAGCAGAGACTGGCGAGAATCACTTTCATTGAAAGGGGTTGCCAAGCTTCCAAAAAACTACGAGTTTCCTGAAATCTCAGCAAACATTTTTTCACCCAATCTTGATGACACTTCCATTTAATGATCAGTACACCAATCCCACTTGGCTCACCATATTTCGTTCTTCTAGGTTAAACCGTTCCTTTGCAGTAACCGTTTTCATGTTTAGGTTTCACTCTGTTTTCTCCTATATGGATACATGTATTTGGAACTCAAAATCAAACACGGTTTGTGCTAGCTCTTTGAAACTTGGCACAATAATGCAGTTCCAAGTTCTATCGCTATGGTTTGTGTCCTATTGAAGTAGCCCCAAGCAGAGACTGGCGAGAATCCCTTTCTTTGAAAGGGTTTGCCAAGCTTCCAAAAACGAGTTTCCTGAAACCTCAGCAAACATTTTTTCACCCAATCTTGATGATACTTCCATTTAATCATCAGTACACCAATCCCACTTGGCTCACCAAATTTCGTTCTTCTAGGATAAACCATTCCTTTCCAGTAACCGTTTTAATGTTTAGGTTTCACTCTGTTTTCTCCTATATGGATACAAAAAGTTGGAACTCTAAATCAAACACTGTTTATGCTAGCTCTTTGAAACTTGGAAAAATAATGTAGTTCCAAGTTCTATCGCTATGGTTTGTGTCCTATTGAAGTAGCCCCAAGCAGAGACTGACGAGAATCACTTTCATTGAAAGGGGTTGCCAAGCTTCCAAAAAACTACGAGTTTCCTGAAATCTCAGCAAACATTTTTTCACCCAATCTTGATGATACTTCCATTTAATGATTAGTACACCAATCCCACTTGGCTCACCAAATTTCGTTCTTCTAGGTTAAACCGTTCCTTTGCAGTAACCGTTTTCATGTTTAGGTTTCACTCTGTTTTCTCCTATATGGATACATGTAGTTGGAACTCTAAATCAAACACGGTTTGTGCTAGCTCTTTGAAACCTGGCACAATAATGTAGTTCCAAGTTTTATCGCTATCGTTTGTGTCCTATTGAAGTAGCCCCAAGCAGAGACTGACGAGAATCACTTTCATTGAAAGGGGTTGCCAAGCTTCCAAAAATCTACGAGTTTCCTGAAATCTCAGCAAACATTTTTTCACCCAATCTTGATGATACTTCCATTTAATGATCAGTACACCAATCCCACTTGGCTCACCAAATTTCGTTCTTCTAGGTCAAACCGTTCCTTTGCAGTAACCGTTTTCATGTTTAGGTTTCACTCTGTTTTCTCCTATATGGATACATGTAGTTGGAACTCTAAATCAAACACGGTTTGTGCTAGCGCTTTGAAACTTGGCAAAATAATGTAGTTCCAAGTTCTATCGCTATGGTTTGTGTCCTATTGAAGTAGCCCCAAGCAGAGACTGACGAGAATCACTTTCATTGAAAGGGGTTGCCAAGCTTCCAAAAAACTACGAGTTTCCTGAAATCTCAGCAAACATTTTTTCACCCAATCTTGATGATACTTCCATTTAATGATCAGCACACCAATCCCACTTGGCTCACCAAATTTTGTTCTTCTAGGTCAAACCGTTCCTTTGCAGTAACCGTTTTAATGTTTAGGTTTCACTCTGTTTTCTCCTATATTGATACATGTAGTTGGAACTCTAAATCAAACACGGTTTGTGCTAGCTCTTTGAAACTTGGCACAATAATGTAGTTCCAAGTTCTATCGCTATGGTTTGTGTCCTATTGAAGTAGCCCAAGCAGAGACTGGCGAGAATCACTTTCATTGAAAGGGTTTGCCAAGCTTCCAAAAAACGAGTTTCCTCAAACCTCAGCAAACATTTTTCACCCAATCTTGATGATACTTCCATTTAATGATCAGTACACCAATCCCAATTGGCTCACCAAATTTCGTTCTTCTAGGTTAAACCATTCCTTTCCAGTAACCGTTTTAATGTTTAGGTTTCACTCTGTTTTCTCCTATATGGATACAAAATGTTGGAACTCTAAATCAAACACTGTTTATGCTAGCTCTTTGAAACTTGGAAAAATAATGTAGTTCCAAGTTCTATCGCTATGGTTTTTGTCCTATTGAAGTTGCCCCAAGCAGAGACTGACGAGAATCACTTTCATTGAAAGGGGTTGCCAAGCTTCCAAATAACTACGAGTTTCCTGAAATCTCAGCAAACATTTTTTCACCCAATCTTGATGATACTTCCATTTAATGATCAGTACACCAATCCCACTTGGCTCACCAAATTTCGTTCTTCTAGTTTAAACCGTTCCTTTGCAGTAACCGTTTCCATGTTTAGGTTTCACTCTGTTTTCTCCTATATGGATACATGTAGTTAGAACTCTAAATCAAATACAGTTTGTGCTAGCTCTTTGAAACTTGGCACAATAATGTAGTTCCCAGTTCTATCGCTATGGTTTGTGTCGTATTGAAGTAGCCCCAAGCAGAGACTGGCGAGAATCCCTTTCTTTGAAAGGGTATGCCATGCTTCCAAAAAACGAGTTTCCTGAAACCTCAGCAAACATTTTTTCACCCAATCTTGATGATACTTCCATTTAATGATCAGTACACCAATCCCACTTGGCTCACCAAATTTCGTTCTTCTAGGTTAAACCGTTCTTTGCAGTAACCGTTTTCAGGGTTAGGTTTCAGTCTGTTTTCTCCAATATGGATACATGTAGTTGGAACTCTAAATCAAACACGGTTTTTGCTAGCTCTTTGAAACTTGGCAAAATAATGTAGTTCCCAGTTCTATCGCTATGGTTTGTGTCCTATTGAAGTAGCCCCAAGCAGAGACTGGCGAGAATCACTTTCATTGAAACGGGTTGCCAAGCTTCCAAAAAACTACGAGTTTCCTGAAATCTCAGCAAACATTTTTTCACCCAATCTTGATGACACTTCCATTTAATGATCAGTACACCAATCCCACTTGGCTCACCAAATTTCGTTCTTCTAGGTTAAACCGTTCCTTTGCAGTAACGTTTTCATGTTTAGGTTTCACTCTGTTTTCTCCTATATGGATACATGTAGTTGGAACTCTAAATCAAACACGGTTTGTGCTAGCTCTTTGAAACTTGGCACAATAATGTAGTTCCATGTTCTATCGCTATGGTTTGTGTTCCTATTGAAGTGGCCCCAAGCAGAGACTGACGAGAATCACTTTCATTATAAGTTTTGCCAAGCTTCCAAAAAACGAGTTTCCTGAAACCTCAGCAAACAATTTTTCACCCAATCTTGATGATACTTCCATTTAATGATCAGCACACCAATCCCACTTGGCTCAGCAAATTTCTTTCTTGTAGGTTAAACCGTTCCTTTGCAGTAACCGTTTTCATGTTTAGGTTTCACTCTGTTTTCTCCTATATGGATACATGTAGTTGGAACTCTAAATCAAACACGGTTTGTGCTAGCTCTTTGAAACCTGGGACAATAATGTAGTTCCAAGTATTATCGCTATGGTTTGTGTCCTATTGACGTAGCCCCAAGCAGAGATTGACGAGAATCACTTTCATTGAAAGGGGTTGCCAAGCTTAGAAAAAACTACGAGTTTCCTGAAATCTCAGCAAACATTTTTTCACCCAATTTTGATGATACTTAAATTTAATGATCAGTACACCAATCCCACTTGGCTCACCACATTTCGTTCTTCTAGGTCAAACCGTTCCTTTGCAGTAACCGTTTTCATGTTTAGGTTTCACTCTGTTTTCTCCTATATGGATACATGTAGTTAGAACTCTAAATCAAACACAGTTTGTGCTAGCTCTTTGAAACTTGGCACAATAATGTAGTTCCCAGTTCTATCGCTATGGTTTGTGTCCTATTGAAGTAGCCCCAAGCAGAGACTGACGAGAATCACTTTCATTGAAAGGGGTTGCGAAGCTTCCAAAAAACTACGAGTTTCCTGAAATCTCAGCAAACATTTTTTCACCCAATCTTGATGATACTTCCATTTAATGATCAGTACACCAATCCCACTTGGCTCACCAAATTTCGTTCTTCTAGGTCAAACCGTTCCTTTGCAGTAACCGTTTTCATGTTTAGGTTTCACTCTGTTTTCTCCTATATGGATACATGTAGTTGGAACTCTAAATCAAACACGGTTTGTGCTAGCTCTTTGAAACTTGGCAAAATAATGTAGTTCCAAGTTCTATCGCTATGGTTTGTGTCCTATTGAAGTAGCCCCAAGCAGAGACTGACGAGAATCACTTTCATTGAAAGGGGTTGCCAAGCTTACAAAAAACTACGAGTTTCCTGAAATCTCAGCAAACATTTTTTCACCCAATCTTGATGATACATCCATTTAATGATCAGTACACCAATCCCACTTGGCTCACCAAATTTCGTTCCTCTAGGTTAAACCATTCCTTTCCAGTAACCGTTTTAATGTTTAGGTTTCACTCTGTTTTCTCCTATATGGATACAAAAAGTTGGAACTCTAAATCAAACACTGTTTATGCTAGCTCTTTGAAACTTGGCAAAATAATGTAGTTCCAAGTTCTATCGCTATGGTTTGTGTCCTATTGAAGTAGCCCCAAGCAGAGACTGACGAGAATCACTTTCATTTAAAGGGGTTGCCAAGCTTAGAAAAAACTACGAGTTTCCTGAAATCTCAGCAAACATTTTTTCACCCAATCTTGATGATACTTCCATTTAATGATCAGTACACCAATCCCACTTGGCTCACCAAATTTCGTTCTTCTCGGTTAAACCGTTCCTTTGCACTAACCGTTTTCATGTTTAGGTTACACTCTGTTTTCTCCTATATGGATACATGTAGTTGGAACTCTAAATCAAACACGGTTTGTGCTAGCTCTTTGAAACTTGGCACAATAATGTAGTTCCAAGTTCTATCGCTATGGTTTGTGTCCTATTGAAGTAGCCCCAAGCAGAGACTGGCGAGAATCACTTTCATTGAAAGGGGTTGCCAAGCTTAGAAAAACTATGAGTTTCCTGAATACTCAGCAAACATTTTTTCACCCAATCTTGATGACACTTCCACTTAATGATCAGTACACCAATCCCACTTGGCTCACCAAATTTCGTTCTTCTAGGTTAAACCGTTCGTTTGCAGTAACCGTTTTCATGTTTAGGTTTCACTCTGTTTTCTCCTATATGGATACATGTAGTTGGAACTCTAAATCAAACACGGTTTGTGGTAGCTCTTTGATACTTGGCACAATACTGTAGTTCCAAGTTCTATCGCTATGGTTTCTATCCTATTGAAGTAGCCCCAAGCAGAGACTGGCGAGAATCACTTTCATTGAAAGGGTTTGCCAAGCTTCCAAAAAACGAGTTTCCTGAAACCTCAGCAAACATTTTTTCACCCAATCTTGATGATACTTCCATTTAATGATCAGCACACCAATCCCACTTGGCTCAGCAAATTTCTTTCGTCTAGGTTAAACCGTTCCTTTGCAGTAACCGTTTTCATGTTTAGGTTTCACTCTGTTTTCTCCTATATGGATACATGTAGTTGGAACTCTAAATCAAACACGGTTTGTGCTAGCTCTTTGAAACCTGGCACAATAATGTAGTTCCAAGTTTTATCGCTATGGTTTGTGTCCTATTGAAGTAGCCCCAAGCAGAGACTTACGAGAATCACTTTCATTGAAAGGGGTTGCCAAGCTTCCAAAAAACTACGAGTTTCCTGAAATCTCAGGAAACATTTTTTCACCCAATTTTGATGATACTTAAATTTAATGATTAGTACACCAATCCCACTTGGCTCACAAAATTTTGTTCTTCTAGGTCAAACCGTTCCTTTGCAGTAACCGTTTTCATGTTTAGGTTTCACTTTGTTTTCTCCTATATGGATACATGTAGTTGGAACTCTAAATCAAACCCGGTTTGTGCTAGCTCTTTGAAACCTGGCACAATAATGTAGTTCCAAGTTTTATCGCTATGGTTTGTGTCCTATTGAAGTAGCCCCAAGCAGAGACTGACGAGAATCACTTTCATTGAAAGGGGTTGCCAAGGTTCCAAATAACTACGAGTTTCCTGAAATCTCAGCAAACATTTTTTCACCCAATCTTGATGGTACTTCCATTTAATGATCAGTACACCAATCCCACTTGGCTCACCAAATTTCGTTCTTCTAGTTTAAACCCTTCCTTTGCAGTAACCGTTTTCATGTTTAGGTTTCACTCTGTTTTCTCCTATATGGATACATGTAGTTAGAACTCTAAATCAAACACAGTTTGTGCTAGCTCTTTGAAACTTGGCACAATAATGTAGTTCCCAGTTCTATCGCTATGGTTTGTGTCCTATTGAAGTAGCCCGAAGCAGAGACTAACGAGAATCTCTTTCATTGAAAGAGGTTGCCAAGCTTCCAAAAAACTACGAGTTTCCTGAAATCTCAGCAAACATTTTTTCACCCAATCTTGATGATACTTCCATTTAATGATCAGTACACCAATCCCACTTGGCTCACCAAATTTCGTTCTTCTAGGTTAAACCGTTTCTTTGCAGTAACCGTTTTCATATTTAGGTTTCACTCTGTTTTCTCCTATATGGATACATGTAGTTGGAACTCTAAATCAAACACGGTTTGTGCTAGCTCTTTGAAACTTGGCACAATAATGTAGTTCCAAGTTCTATCGCTATGGTTTGTGTCCTATTGAAGTAGCCCCAAGCAGAGACTGGCGAGAATCACTTTCATTGAAAGGGGTTGCCCAGCTTAGAAAAAACTACGAGTTTCCTGAAATCTCAGCAAACATTTTTTTACCCAATCTTGATGATACTTCCATTTAATGATCAGTACACCAATCCCACTTGGCTCACCAAATTTCGTTCTTCTCGGATAAACCATTCCTTTGCACTAACCGTTTTCATGTTTAGGTTTCACTCTGTTTTCTCCTATATGGATACATGTAGTTGGAACTCTAAATCAAACACGGTTTGTGCTAGCTCTTTGAAACTTGGCACAATAATGTAGTTCCAACTTCTATCGCTATGGTTTGTGTCCTATTGAAGTAGCCCCAAGCAGAGACTGGCGAGAATCACTTTCATTGAAAGGGGTTGCCAAGCTTAGAAAAACTATGAGTTTCCTGAATACTCAGCAAACATTTTTTCACCCAATCTTGATGACACTTCCATTTAATGATCAGTACACCAATCCCACTTGGCTCACCAAATTTCGTTCTTCTAGGTTAAACCGTTCCTTTGCAGTAACCGTTTTCATGTCTAGGTTTCACTCTGTTTTCTCCTATATGGATACATGTAGTTGGAACTCTAAATCAAACACGGTTTATGCTAGCTCTTTGAAACTTGGCACAATAATGTAGTTCCAAGTTCTATCGCTATGGTTTGTGTCCTATTGAAGTAGCCCCAAGCAGAGACTGACGAGAATCACTTTCATTGAAAGGGGTTGCCAAGCTTCCAAAAAACGAGTTTCCTGAAACCTCAGCAAACATTTTTTCACCCAATCTTGATGATACTTCCATTTAATGATCAGTACACCAATCCCACTTGGCTCACCAAATTTCGTTCTTCTAGGTTAAACCATTCCTTTCCAGTAACCGTTTTAATGTTTAGGTTTCACTCTGTTTTCTCCTATATGGATACATGTAGTTGGAACACTAAATCAAACACTGTTTATGCTAGCTCTTTGAAACTTGGCAAAATAATATAGTTCCAAGTTCTATCGCTATGGTTTGTGTCCTATTGAAGTAGCCCCAAGCAGAGACTGACGAGAATCACTTTCATTGAAAGGGGTTGCCAAGCTTCCAAATAACTACGAGTTTCCTGAAATCTCAGCAAACATTTTTTCACCCAATCTTGATGATACTTCCATTTAATGATCAGTACACCAATCCCACTTGGCTCACCAAATTTCGTTCTTCTAGTTTAAACCGTTCCTTTGCCGTAACCGATTTCATGTTTAGGTTTCACTCTGTTTTCTCCTATATGGATACATGTAGTTAGAACTCTAAATCAAACACAGTTTCTGCTAGCTCTTTCAAACGTGGCACAATAATGTAGTTCCCAGTTCTATCGCTAGGGTTTGTGTCCTATTGAAGTAGCCCCAAGCAGAGACTGACGAGAATCACTTTCATTGAAAGGGGTTGCCAAGCTTCCAAAAAACTACGAGTTTCCTGAAATCTCAGCAAACATTTTTTCACCCAATCTTGATGATACTTTCATTTAATGATTAGCACACCAATCCCACTTGGCTCACCAAATTTCGTTCTTCTAGGTTAAACCGTTTCTTTGCAGTAACCTTTTTCATATTTAGGTTTCAGTCTGTTTTCTCCTATATGGATACATGTAGTTGGAACTCTAAATCAAACACGGTTTGTGCTAGCTCTTTGAAACTTGGCACAATAATGTAGTTCCAAGTTCTATCGCTATGGTTTGTGTCCCATTGAAGTAGCCCCAAGCAGAGACTGGCGAGAATCACTTTCATTGAAAGGGGTTGCCCAGCTTAGAAAAAACTACGAGTTTCCTGAAATCTCAGCAAACATTTTTTCACCCAATATTGATGACACTTCCATTTAATGATCAGTACACCAATCCCACTTGGCTCACCAAATTTCGTTCTTCTAGGTTAAACCATTCCTTTGCAGTAACCGTTTTGATGTTTAGGTTTCACTCTGTTTTCTCCTATATGGATACATGTAGTTGGAACTCTAAATCAAACACTGTTTATGCTAGCTCTTTGAAACTTGGCAAAATAATGTAGTTCCAAGTTCTATCGCTATGGTTTGTGTCCTATTGAAGTAGCCCCAAGCAGAGACTGACGAGAATCACTTTCATTGAAAGGGGTTGCCAAGCTTCCAAAAAACTACGAGTTTCCTGAAATCTCAGCAAACATTTTGTCACCCAATCTTGATGATACTTCCATTTAATGATCACCACACCAATCCCACTTGACTCACCAAATTTCGTTCTTCTAGGTTAAACCGTTTCTTTGCAGTAACCTTTTTCATATTTAGGTTTCACTCTGTTTTCTCCAATATGGATACATGTAGTTGGAACTCTAAATCAAACACGGTTTGTGCTAGCTCTTTGAAACTTGGCACAATAATGTAGTTCCAAGTTCTATCGCTATGGTTTGTGTCCTATTGAAGTAGCCCCAAGCAGAGACTGGCGAGAATCACTTTCATTGAAAGGGGTTGCCAAGCTTCCAAAAAAAGAGTTTCCTGAAACCTCAGCAAACATTTTTTCACCCAATCTTGATGATACTTCCATTTAATGATCTGCACACCAATCCCACTTGGCTCACCAAATTTCATTCTTCTAGGTTAAACCGTTCCTTTGCAGTAACCCTTTTCATGTTTAGGTTGCACTCTGTTTTCTCCTATATGGATACATGTAGTTGGAACTCTAAATCAAACACGGTTTGTGCTAGCTCTTTGAAACTTGGTACAATAATGTAGTTCCAAGTTCTATCGCTATGGTTTGTGTCCTATTGAAGTAGCCCCAAGCAGAGACTGACGAGAATCACTTTCATTGAAAGGGGTTGCCAAGCTTCCAAAAAACTACGAGTTTCCTGAAATCTCAGCAAACATTTTTTCACCCAATCTTGATGATACTTCCATTTAATGATCAGTACACCAATCCCACTTGGCTCACCAAATTTGGTTCTTCTAGGTTAAACCGTTCCTTTGCAGTAACCCTTTTCATGTTTAGGTTTCACTCTGTTTTCTCCTATATGGATACATGTAGTTGGAACTCTAAATCAAACACGGTTTGTGCTAGCTCTTTGAAACTTGGCACAATAATGTAGTTCCAAGTTCTATCGCTGTGGTTTGTGTCCTATTGAAGTAGCCCCAAGCAGAGACTGGCGACAATCACTTTCATTGAAAGGGGTTGCCAAGCTTCCAAAAAACAACCAGTTTCCTGAAATCACAGCAAACATTTTTTCACCCAATCTTGATGATACTTCCATTTAATGATTAGTACACCAATCCCACTTGGCTCACCAAATTTCGTTCTTCTAGGTTAAACCTTTCCTTTGCAGTAACCCTTTTGATGTTTAGGTTTCACTCTGTTTTCTCCAATATGGATACATGTAGTTGGAACTCTAAATCAAACACGGTTTGTGCTAGCTCTTTGAAACTTGGCACAGTATTGTAGATCCAAGTTCTATCGCTATGGTTTGTGTCCTATTGAAGTAGCCCCAAGCAGAGACTGACGAAAATCACTTTCATTGAAAGGGGTTGCCAAGCTTCCAAAAAACTACGAGTTTCCTGAAACCTCAGCAAACATTTTTTCACCCAATCTTGATGATACTTCCATTTAATGATCAGTACAAAAGTCCCACTTGGCTCACCAAATTTCGTTCTTCTAGGTTAAACCGTTCCTTTGCAGTAACCGTTTTGATGTTTAGGTTTCACTCTGTTTTCTCCTATATGGATACATGTAGTTGGAACTCTAAATCAAAGACGGTTTATGCTAGCTCTTTGAAACTTGGCAAAATAATGTAATTCCAAGTTCTTTCGTTATCGTTTGTGTCTTATTGAAGTAGCCCCAAGCAGAGACTGACGAGAATCACTTTCATTGAAAGGGGTTGCCAAGCTTCCAAAAACTACGAGTTTCCTGAAATCTCAGCAAACATTTTTTCACCCAATCTTGATGATACTTCCATTTCATGATCAGCACACCAATCCCACTTGGCTCACCAAATTTCATTCTTCTAGGTTAAACCGTACCTTTGCAGTAACCGTTTTCAGGTTTAGGTTTCACTCTGTTTTCTCCAATATGGATACATGTAGTTGGAACTCTAAATCAAACACGGTTTGTGCTAGCTTTTTGAAACTTGGCACAATAATGTAGTTCCCAGTTCTATCGCTATGGTTTGTGTCCTATTGAAGTAGCCCCAAGCAGAAACTGGAGAGAATCACTTTCATTGAAAGGTGTTGCCAAGCTTCCAAAAAACGAGTTTCCTGAAACCTCAGCAAACATTTTTTCACCCAATCTTGATGATACTTCCATTTAATGATCAGTACACCAATCCCACTTGGCTCACCAAATTTCGTTCTTCTAGGTTAAACCGTTCCTTTGCAGTAACCATTTTCATGTTTAGGATTCACTCTGTTTTCTCCTATATGGATACATGTAGTTGGAACTCTAAATAAACACGGTTTGTGCTAGCTCTTTGAAACTTGGCACAGTATTGTAGATCCAAGTTCTATCGCTATGGTTTGTGTCCTATTGAAGTAGCCCCAAGCAGAGACTGACGAGAATCACTTTCATTGAAAGGGGTTGCCAAGCTTCCAAAAAACTACGAGTTTCCTGAAATCTCAGCAAATATTTTTCACCCAGTCTTGATGATACTTCCATTTAATGATCAGTAAAAAAGTCCCACTTGGCTCACCAAATTTCGTTCTTCTAGGTTAAACCGTTCCTTTGCAGTAACCGTTTTGATGTTTAGGTTTCACTCTGTTTTCTCCTATATGGATACATGTAGTTGGAACTCTAAATCAAACACGGTTTATGCTAGCTCTTTGAAACTTGGCAAAATAATGTAATTCCAAGTTCTTTCGCTATCGTTTGTGTCCTATTGAAGTAGCCCCAAGCAGAGACTGACGAGAATCACTTTCATTGAAAGGGGTTGCCAAGCTTCCAAAAAACTACGAGTTTCCTGAAAACTCAGCAAACATTTTTTCACCCAATCTTGATGATACTTCCATTTAATGATCTGTACACCAATCCCACTTGGCTCACCAAATTTCGTTCTTCTAGGTTAAACCGTTCCTTTGCAGTAACCCTTTTCATGTTTAGGTTTCACTCTGTTTTCTCCTATATGGATACATGTAGTTGGAACTCTAAATCAAACACGGTTTGTGCTAGCTCTTTGAAACTTGGCACAATAATGTAGTTCCAAGTTCTATCGCTATGGTTTGTGTCCTATTCAAGTAGCCCCAAGCAGAGACTGGCGAGAATCACTTTCATTGAAAGGGGTTGCCAAGCTTCCAAAAAACAACCAGTTTCCTGAAATCACAGCAAACATTTTTTCACCCAATCTTGATGATACTTCCATTTAATGATTAGTACACCAATCCCACTTGGCTCACCAAATTTCGTTCTTCTAGGTTAAACCTTTCCTTTGCAGTAACCCTTTTGATGTTTAGGATTCACTCTGTTTTCTCCTATATGGATACATGTTGTTGGAACTCTAAATCAAACACGGTTTATGCTAGCTCTTTGAAACTTGGCAAAATAATGTAGTTCCAAGTTCTTTCGCTATGGTTTGTGTCCTATTGAAGTAGCACCAAGCACAGACTGACGAGAATCACTTTCATTGAAAGGGGTTGCAAGCTTCCAAAAAAACGAGTTTCCTGAAATCTCAGCAAATATTTTTTCACCCAATCTTGATGATACTTCCATTTAATGATCAGTACACCAATCCCACTTGGCTCACCAAATTTCGTTCTTCTAGGTTAAACCGTTCCTTTGCAGTAACCCTTTTCATGTTTAGGTTTCACTCTGTTTTCTCCTATATAGTTGGAACTCTAAATCAAACACGGTTTGTGCTAGCTCTTTGAAACGTGGCAAAATAATGTAGTTCCAAGTTCTATCGCTATGGTTTGTGTCCTATTGAAGTAGCACCAAGCACAGACTGACGAGAATCACTTTCATTGAAAGGGTTTGCCAAGCTTCCAAAAAACTACGAGTTTCCTGAAATCTCAGCAAACATTTTTTCACCCAATCTTGATGATACTTCCATTTAATGATCAGTACACCAATCCCACTTGGCTCACCAAATTTCGTTCTTCTAGGTTAAACTGTTCCTTTGCAGTAACCGTTTTCATGTTTAGGTTTCACTCTGTTTTCTCCTACATGTAGTTGGAACTCTAAATCAAACACGGTTTGTGCTAGCTCTTTGAAACTTGGCACAATAATGTAGTTCCAAGTTATATAGCTATGTTTTGTGTCCTATTGAAGTAGCCCCAAGCAGAGACTAGAGAGAATCACTTTCATTGAAAGGGGTTGCCAAGCTTCCAAAAAACGAGTTTCCTGAAACCTCAGCAAACATTTTTTCACCCAATATTGATGATACTTCCATTTAATGATCAGCACACCAATCCCACTTGGCTCACCAAATTTCATTCTTCTAGGTTAAACCGTTCCTTTGCAGTAACCGTTTTCATGTTTAGGTTTCACTCTGTTTTCTCCTATATGGATACATGTAGTTGGAACTCTAAATCAAACCCGGTTTGTGCTAGCTCTTTGAAACTTGGCACAATATTGTAGATCCAAGTTCTATCGCTATGGTTTGTGTCCTATTGAAGCAGCCCCAAGCAGAGACTGACGAGAATCACTTTCATTGAAAGGGGTTGCCAAGCTTCCAAAAAACTACGAGTTTCCTGAAATCTCAGCAAACATTTTTTCACCCAATCTTGATGATACTTCCATTTAATGATCAGCACACCAATCCCACTTGGCTCACCAAATTTCGTTCTTCTAGGTTAAACCGTTTCTTTGCAGTAACCTTTTTCATATTTAGGTTTCATTCTGTTTTCTCCTATATGGATACATGTAGTTGGAACTCTAAATCAAGCACGGTTTGTGCTAGCTCTTTGAAACTTGGCACAATAATGTAGTTCCAAGTTCGATCGCTATGGTTTGTGTCCTATTGAAGTAGCCCCAAGCAGAGACTGGCGAGAATCACTTTCATTGAAAGGGGTTGCCAAGCTTCCAAAAAACTATGAGTTTCCTGAATACTCAGCAAACATTTTTTCACCCAATCTTAATGACACTTCCATTTAATGATCAGTACACCAATCCCACTTGGCTCACCAAATTTCGTTCTTCTAGGTCAAACCGTTCCTTTGCAGTAACCGTTTTGATGTTTAGATTTCACTCTGTTTTCTCCTATATGGATACATGTAGTTGGAACTCTAAATCAAACACGGTTTATGATAGCTCTTTGACACTTGGCACAATAATGTAGTTCCAAGTTCTATCGCTATGGTTTGTGTCCTATTGAAGTAGCCCCAAGCAGAGACTGGCGAGAATCACTTTCATTGAAAGGGGTTGCCAAGCTTCCAAAAAACGAGTTTCCTGAAACCTCAGCAAATATTTTTTCACCCAATCTTGATGATACTTCCATTTCATGATCAGCACACCAATCCCACTTGGCTCACCAAATTTCATTCTTCTAGGTTAAACCGTTCCTTTGCAGTAACCGTTTTCAGGTTTAGGTTTCACTCTGTTTTCTCCTATATGGATACATGTAGTTGGAACTCTAAATCAAACACGGTTTGTGCTAGCTCTTTGAAACTTGGCACAATAATGTAGTTCCAAGTTCTATCGCTATGGTTTGTGTCCTATTGAAGTAGCCCCAAGCAGAGACTGGCGAGAATCACTTTCATTGAAAGGGGTTTCCAAGCTTCCAAAAAACGAGTTTCCTGAAATCTCAGCAAACATTTTTTCACCCCATCTTGATGATACTTCCATTTAATGATCAGTACACCAATCCCACTTGGCTCACCAAATTTCGTTCTTCTAGGTCAAACCGTTCCTTTGCAGTAACCGTTTTCATGTTTAGGTTTCACTCTGTTTTCTCCTATATGGATACATGTAGTAGGAACTCTAAATCAAACACGGTTTGTGCTAGCTCTTTGAAACTTGGCACAATAATGTACTTCCAAGTTCTATCGCTATGGTTTGTGTCCTATTGAAGGAGCCCCAAGCAGAGACTGGCGAGAATCACTTTCATTGAAAGGGTTTGCCAAGCTTCCAAAAAACAACCAGTTTCCTGAAATCACAGCAAACATTTTTTCACCCAATCTTGATGATACTTCCATTTAATGATTAGTACACCAATCCCACTTGGCTCACCAAATTTCGTTCTTCTAGGTTAAACCTTTCCTTTGCAGTAACCCTTTTGATGTTTAGGTTGCACTCTGTTTTCTCCTATATGGATACATGTAGTTGGAACTCTAAATCAAACACGGTTGATGCTAGCTCTTTGAAACTTGGCAAAATAATGTAGTTCTAAGTTCTTTCGCTATGTTTTGTGTCCTATTGAAGTAGCACCAAGCACAGACTGATGAGAATCACTTTCATTGAAAGGGGTTGCAAGCTTCCAAAAAAACGAGTTTCCTGAAATCTCAGCAAACATTTTTTCACCCAATCTTGATGATACTTCCATTTAATGATCAGTACACCAATCCCACTTGTCTCACCAAATTTCGTTCTTCTAGGTTAAACCGTTCCTTTGCAGTAACCCTTTTCATGTTTAGGTTTCACTCTGTTTTCTCCTATATGGATACATGTAGTTGGAACTCTAAATCAAACACGGTTTGTGCTAGCTCTTTGAAACTTGGCACAATAATGTAGTTCCAAGTTCTATCGCTATGGTTTGTGTCCTATTGAAGTAGCCCCAAGCAGAGACTGGCGAGAATCACTTTCATTGAAAGGGGTTGCCAAGCTTCCAAAAAACAACCAGTTTCCTGAAATCACAGCAAACATTTTTTCACCCAATCTTGATGATACTTCCATTTAATGATTAGTACACCAATCCCACTTGGCTCACCAAATTTCGTTCTTCTAGGTTAAACCTTTCCTTTGCAGTAACCCTTTTGATGTTTAGGTTTCACTCTGTTTTCTCCAATATGGATACATGTAGTTGGAACTCTAAATCAAACACGGTTTATGGTAGCTCTTTGAAACTTGGCAAAATAATGTAGTTCCAAGTTCTTTCGCTATGGTTTGTGTCCTATTGAAGTAGCACCAAGCACAGACTGACGAGAATCACTTTCATTGAAAGGGGTTGCAAGCTTCCAAAAAACTACGAGTTTCCTGAAATCTCAGCAAATATTTTTCACCCAATCTTGATGATACTTCCATTTAATGATCAGTACACCAATCCCTCTTGGCTCACCAAATTTTGTTCTTCTAGGTTAAACCGTTCCTTTGCAGTAACCCTTTTCATGTTTAGGTTTCACTCTGTTTTCTCCTATATGGATACATGTAGTTGGAACTCTAAATCAAACACGGTTTGTGCTAGCTCTTTGAAACTTGGCAAAATAATGTAGTTCCAAGTTCTATCGCTATGGTTTGTGTCCTATTGAAGTAGCACCAAGCACAGACTGACGAGAATCACTTTCATTGAAAGGGTTTGCCAAGCTTCCAGAAAACTACGAGTTTCCTGAAATCTCAGCAAACATTTTTTCACCCAATCTTGATGATACTTCCATTTAATGATCAGTACACCAATCCCACTTGGCTCACCAAATTTCGTTCTTCTAGGTTAAACCGTTCCTTTGCAGTAACCGTTTTCATGTTTAGGTTTCACTCTGTTTTCTCCTACATGTAGTTGGAACTCTAAATCAAAGACGGTTTGTGCTAGCTCTTTGAAAATTGGCACAATAATGTAGTTCCAAGTTATATCGCTATGGTTTGTGTCCTATTGAAGTAGCACCAAGCAGAGACTGGAGAGAATCACATTCATTGAAAGGGGTTGCCAAGCTTCCAAAAAACGAGTTTCCTGAAACCTCAGCAAACATTTTTTCACCCAATCTTGATGATACTTCCATTTAATGATCAGCACACCAATCGCACTTGGTTCAGCAAATTTCATTCTTCTAGGTTAAACCGTTGCTTTGCAGTAACCCTTTTCATGTTTAGGTTTCACTCTGTTTTCTCCTATATGGATACATGTAGTTGGAACTCTAAATCAAAGACGGTTTGTGCTAGCTCTTTGAAACTTGGCACAATAATGTAGTTCCAAGTTCTATCGCTATGGTTTGTGTCCTATTGAAGTAGCCCCAAGCAGAGACTGGAGAGAATCACTTTCATTGAAAGGGGTTGCCAAGCTTCCAAAAAACTACGAGTTTCCTGAAATCTCAGCAAACATTTTTTCACCCAATCTTGATGATACTTCCATTTAATGATCAGTACACCAATCCCACTTGGCTCACCAAATTTCGTTCTTCTAGGTTAAACCGTTCCTTTGCAGTAACCGTTTTGATGTTTAGGTTTCACTGTGTTTTCTCCTATATGGATACATGTAGTTGGAACTCTAAATCAAACACGGTTTGTGCTAGCTCTTTGAAACGTGGCACAATAATGTTGTTCCAACTTGTATCGCTATGGTTTGTGTCCTATTGAAGTAGCCCCAAGCAGAGACTGGCGAGAATCACTTTCATTGAAAGGGTTTGCCAAGCTTCCAAAAAACGAGTTTCCTGAAACCTCAGCAAACATTTTTTCACCCAATCTTGATGATACTTCCATTTAATGATCAGCACACCAATCCCACTTGGCTCACCAAATTTCATTCTTCTAGGTTAAACCGTTCCTTTGCAGTAACCGTTTTCATGTTTAGGTTTCACTCTGTTTTCTCCTATATGGATACATGTAGTTGGAACTCTAAATAAACACGGTTTGTGCTAGCTCTTTGAAACTTGGCACAGTATTGTAGATCCAAGTTCTATCGCTATGGTTTGTGTCCTATTGAAGTAGCCCCAAGCAGAGACTGACGAGAATCACTTTCATTGAAAGGGGTTGCCAAGCTTCCAAAAAACTACGAGTTTCCTGAAATCTCAGCAAACATTTTTTCACCCAATCTTGATGATACTTCCATTTAATGATCAGTACAAAAGTCCCACTTGGCTCACCAAATTTCGTTCTTCTACGTTAAACCGTTCCTTTGCAGTAACCGTTTTGATGTTTAGGTTTCACTCTGTTTTCTCCTATATGGATACATGTAGTTGGAAATCTAAATCATACACGGTTTATGCTAGCTCTTTGAAACTTGGCAAAATAATGTAATTCCAAGTTCTTTCGCTATGGTTTGTGTCCTATTGAAGTAGCCCCAAGCAGAGACTGACGAGAATCACTTTCATTGAAAGGGGTTGCCAAGCTTCCAAAAAACTACGAGTTTCCTGAAATCTCAGCAAACATTTTGTCACCCAATCTTGATGATACTTCCATTTAATGATCACCACACCAATCCCACTTGACTCACCAAATTTCGTTCTTCTAGGTTAAACCGTTTCTTTGCAGTAACCTTTTTCATATTTAGGTTTCACTCTGTTTTCTCCAATATGGATACATGTAGTTGGAACTCTAAATCAAACACGGTTTGTGCTAGCTCTTTGAAACTTGGCACAATAATGTAGTTCCAAGTTCTATCGCTATGGTTTGTGTCCTATTGAAGTAGCCCCAAGCAGAGACTGGCGAGAATCACTTTCATTGAAAGGGGTTGCCAAGCTTCCAAAAAAAGAGTTTCCTGAAACCTCAGCAAACATTTTTTCACCCAATCTTGATGATACTTCCATTTAATGATCTGCACACCAATCCCACTTGGCTCACCAAATTTCATTCTTCTAGGTTAAACCGTTCCTTTGCAGTAACCCTTTTCATGTTTAGGTTGCACTCTGTTTTCTCCTATATGGATACATGTAGTTGGAACTCTAAATCAAACACGGTTTGTGCTAGCTCTTTGAAACTTGGTACAATAATGTAGTTCCAAGTTCTATCGCTATGGTTTGTGTCCTATTGAAGTAGCCCCAAGCAGAGACTGACGAGAATCACTTTCATTGAAAGGGGTTGCCAAGCTTCCAAAAAACTACGAGTTTCCTGAAATCTCAGCAAACATTTTTTCACCCAATCTTGATGATACTTCCATTTAATGATCAGTACACCAATCCCACTTGGCTCACCAAATTTGGTTCTTCTAGGTTAAACCGTTCCTTTGCAGTAACCCTTTTCATGTTTAGGTTTCACTCTGTTTTCTCCTATATGGATACATGTAGTTGGAACTCTAAATCAAACACGGTTTGTGCTAGCTCTTTGAAACTTGGCACAATAATGTAGTTCCAAGTTCTATCGCTGTGGTTTGTGTCCTATTGAAGTAGCCCCAAGCAGAGACTGGCGACAATCACTTTCATTGAAAGGGGTTGCCAAGCTTCCAAAAAACAACCAGTTTCCTGAAATCACAGCAAACATTTTTTCACCCAATCTTGATGATACTTCCATTTAATGATTAGTACACCAATCCCACTTGGCTCACCAAATTTCGTTCTTCTAGGTTAAACCGTTCCTTTGAAGTAACCGTTTTCATGTTTACGTTTCACTATGCTTTCTACTATATGGAAACATGTAGTTGGAACTCTAAATCAAACACGGTTTGTGCTAGCTCTTTGAAACATGGCACAATAATGTAGATCCAAGTTCTATCGCTGTGGTTTGTGTCCTATTGAAGTAGCCCCAAGCAGAGACTGACGAGAATCACTTTCATTGAAAGGGGTTGCCAAGCTTCCAAAAAACTACGAGTTTCCTGAAAACTCAGCAAACATTTTTTCACCCAATCTTGATGATACTTCCATTTAATGATCAGTACACCAATCCCACTTGGCTCACCAAATTTCGTTCTTCTAGGTTAAACCGTTCCTTTGCAGTAACCCTTTTCATGTTTAGGTTTCACTCTGTTTTCTCCTATATGGATACATGTAGTTGGAACTCTAAATCAAACACGGTTTGTGCTAGCTCTTTGAAACTTGGCACAATAATGTAGTTCTAAGTTCTATCGCTATGGTTTGTGTCCTATTGAAGTAGCCCCAAGCAGAGACTGGCGAGAATCCCTTTCATTGTAAGGGGTTGCCAAGCTTCCAAAAAACAACCAGTTTCCTGAAATCACAGCAAACATTTTTTCACCCAATCTTGATGATACTTCCATTTAATGATTAGTACACCAATCCCACTTGGCTCACCAAATTTTCGTTCTTCTAGGTTAAACCGTTCCTTTGCAGTAACCCTTTTCATGTTTAGGTTTCACTCTGTTTTCTCCTATATGGATACATGTAGTTGGAACTCTAAGTCAAACACGGTTTATGCTAGCTCTTTGAAACTTGGCAAAATAATGTAGTTCCAAGTTCTTTCGCTATGGTTTGTGTCCTATTGAAGTAGCAGCAAGCACAGACTGACGAGAATCACTTTCATTGAAAGGGGTTGCAAGCTTCCAAAAAGACGAGTTTCCTGAAATCTCAGCAAATATTTTTTCACCCAATCTTGATGATACTTCCATTTAATGATCAGTACACCAATCCCACTTGGCTCACCAAATTTCGTTCTTCTAGGTTAAACCGTTCCTTTGCAGTAACCGTTTTCATGTTTAGGTTTCACTCTGTTTTCTCCTACATGTAGTTGGGACTCTAAATCAAACACGGTTTGTGCTAGCTCTTTGAAACTTGGCACAATAATGTAGTTCCAAGTTATATCGCTATGGTTTGTGTCCTATTGAAGTAGCCCCAAGCAGAGACTAGAGAGAATCACTTTCATTGAAAGGGGTTGCCAAGCTTCCAAAAAACGAGTTTCCTGAAACCTCAGCAAACATTTTTTCACCCAATCTTGATGATACTTCCATTTAATGATCAGCACACCAATCCCACTTGGCTCACCAAATTTCATTCTTCTAGGTTAAACCGTTCCTTTGCAGTAACCGTTTTCAGGTTTAGGTTTCACTCTGTTTTCTCCTATATGGATACATGTAGTTGGAACTCTAAATCAAACCCGGTTTGTGCTAGCTCTTTGAAACTAGGCACAATATTGTAGATCCAAGTTCTATCGCTATGGTTTGTGTCCTATTGAAGCAGCCCCAAGCAGAGACTGACGAGAATCACTTTCATTGAAAGGGGTTGCCAAGCTTCCAAAAAACTACGAGTTTCCTGAAATCTCAGCAAACATTTTTTCACCCAATCTTGATGATACTTCCATTTAATGATCAGTACACCAATCCCACTTGGCTCACCAAATTTCGTTCTTCTAGGTTAAACCGTTCCTTTGCTGTAACCGTTTTCATGTTTAGGTTTCACACTGTTTACTCCTATATGGATACATGTAGTTGGAACTCTAAATCAAACACGGTTTGTGCTAGCTCTTTGAAACTTGGCACAATAATGTAGTTCCAAGTTCTATCGCTATGGTTTGTGTCCTATTGAAGTAGCCCCAAGCAGAGACTGGCGAGAATCACTTTCATTGAAAGGGGTTTCCAAGCTTCCAAAAAACGAGTTTCCTGAAATCTCAGCAAACATTTTTTCACCCCATCTTGATGATACTTCCATTTAATGATCAGTACACCAATCCCACTTGGCTCACCAAATTTCGTTCTTCTAGGTCAAACCGTTCCTTTGCAGTAACCGTTTTCATGTTTAGGTTTCACTCTGTTTTCTCCTATATGGATACATGTAGTAGGAACTCTAAATCAAACACGGTTTGTGCTAGCTCTTTGAAACTAGGCACAATATTGTAGATCCAAGTTCTATCACTATGGTTTGTGTCCTATTGAAGCAGCCCCAAGCAGAGACTGACGAGAATCACTTTCATTGAAAGGGGTTGCCAAGCTTCCAAAAAACTACGAGTTTCCTGAAATCTCAGCAAACATTTTTTCACCCAATCTTGATGATACTTCCATTTAATGATCAGTACACCAATCCCACTTGGCTCACCAAATTTCATTCTTCTAGGTTAAACCGTTCCTTTGCTGTAACCGTTTTCATGTTTAGGTTTCACACTGTTTACTCCTATATGGATACATGTAGTTGGAACTCTAAATCAAACACGGTTTGTGCTAGCTCTTTGAAACTTGGCACAATAATGTAGTTCCAAGTTCTATCGCTATGGTTTGTGTCCTATTGAAGTAGCCCCAAGCAGAGACTGGCGAGAATCACTTTCATTGAAAGGGGTTTCCAAGCTTCCAAAAAACGAGTTTCCTGAAATCTCAGCAAACATTTTTTCACCCCCATCTTGATGATACTTCCATTTAATGATCAGTACACCAATCCCACTTGGCTCACCAAATTTCGTTCTTCTAGGTCAAACCGTTCCTTTGCAGTAACCGTTTTCATGTTTAGGTTTCACTCTGTTTTCTCCTATATGGATACATGTAGTAGGAACTCTAAATCAAACACGGTTTGTGCTAGCTCTTTGAAACTTGGCACAATAATGTACTTCCAAGTTCTATCGCTATGGTTTGTGTCCTATTGAAGGAGCCCCAAGCAGAGACTGGCGAGAATCACTTTCATTGAAAGGGTTTGCCAAGCTTCCAAAAAACAACCAGTTTCCTGAAATCACAGCAAACATTTTTTCACCCAATCTTGATGATACTTCCATTTAATGATTAGTACACCAATCCCACTTGGCTCACCAAATTTCGTTCTTCTAGGTTAAACCTTTCCTTTGCAGTAACCCTTTTGATGTTTAGGTTGCACTCTGTTTTCTCCTATATGGATACATGTAGTTGGAACTCTAAATCAAACACGGTTTGATGCTAGCTCTTTGAAACTTGGCAAAATAATGTAGTTCTAAGTTCTTTCGCTATGTTTTGTGTCCTATTGAAGTAGCACCAAGCACAGACTGACGAGAATCACTTTCATTGAAAGGGGTTGCAAGCTTCCAAAAAAACGAGTTTCCTGAAATCTCAGCAACATTTTTTCACCCAATCTTGATGATACTTCCAGTTAATGATCAGTACACCAATCCCACTTGGCTCACCAAATTTCGTTCTTCTAGGTTAAACCGTTCCTTTGCAGTAACCCTTTTCATGTTTAGGTTTCACTCTGTTTTCTCCTATATGGATACATGTAGTTGGAACTCTAAATCAACACGGTTTGTGCTAGCTCTTTGAAACTTGGCACAATAATGTAGTTCCAAGTTCTATCGCTATGGTTTGTGTCCTATTGAAGTAGCCCCAAGCAGAGACTGGCGAGAATCACTTTCATTGAAAGGGGTTGCCAAGCTTCCAAAAAACAACCAGTTTCCTGAAATCACAGCAAACATTTTTTCACCCAATCTTGATGATACTTCCATTTAATGATTAGTACACCAATCCCACTTGGCTCACCAAATTTCGTTCTTCTAGGTTAAACCTTTCCTTTGCAGTAACCCTTTTGATGTTTAGGTTTCACTCTGTTTTCTCCAATATGGATACATGTAGTTGGAACTCTAAATCAAACACGGTTTATGCTAGCTCTTTGAAACTTGGCAAAATAATGTAGTTCCAAGTTCTTTCGCTATGGTTTGTGTCCTATTGAAGTAGCACCAAGCACAGACTGACGAGAATCACTTTCATTGAAAGGGGTTGCAAGCTTCCAAAAAACTACGAGTTTCCTGAAATCTCAGCAAATATTTTTCACCCAATCTTGATGATACTTCCATTTAATGATCAGTACACCAATCCCTCTTGGCTCACCAAATTTTGTTCTTCTAGGTTAAACCGTTCCTTTGCAGTAACCCTTTTCATGTTTAGGTTTCACTCTGTTTTCTCCTATATGGATACATGTAGTTGGAACTCTAAATCAAACACGGTTTGTGCTAGCTCTTTGAAACTTGGCAAAATAATGTAGTTCCAAGTTCTATCGCTATGGTTTGTGTCCTATTGAAGTAGCACCAAGCACAGACTGACGAGAATCACTTTCATTGAAAGGGTTTGCCAAGCTTCCAGAAAACTACGAGTTTCCTGAAATCTCAGCAAACATTTTTTCACCCAATCTTGATGATACTTCCATTTAATGATCAGTACACCAATCCCACTTGGCTCACCAAATTTCGTTCTTCTAGGTTAAACCGTTCCTTTGCAGTAACCGTTTTCATGTTTAGGTTTCACTCTGTTTTCTCCTACATGTAGTTGGAACTCTAAATCAAAGACGGTTTGTGCTAGCTCTTTGAAAATTGGCACAATAATGTAGTTCCAAGTTATATCGCTATGGTTTGTGTCCTATTGAAGTAGCACCAAGCAGAGACTGGAGAGAATCACATTCATTGAAAGGGGTTGCCAAGCTTCCAAAAAACGAGTTTCCTGAAACCTCAGCAAACATTTTTCACCCAATCTTGATGATACTTCCATTTAATGATCAGCACACCAATCGCACTTGGTTCAGCAAATTTCATTCTTCTAGGTTAAACCGTTGCTTTGCAGTAACCCTTTTCATGTTTAGGTTTCACTCTGTTTTCTCCTATATGGATACATGTAGTTGGAACTCTAAATCAAACACGGTTTGTGCTAGCTCTTTGAAACTTGGCACAATAATGTAGTTCCAAGTTCTATCGCTATGGTTTGTGTCCTATTGAAGTAGTCCCAAGCAGAGACTGACGAGAATCACTTTCATTGAAAGGGGTTGCCAAGCTTCCAAAAAAATACGAGTTTCCTGAAATCTCAGCAAACATTTTTTCACCCAATCTTGATGATACTTCCATTTAATGATCAGTACACCAATCCCACTTGGCTCACCAAATTTCGTTCTTCTAGGTTAAACCGTTCCTTTGCAGTAACCCTTTTCATGTTTAGGTTTCACTCTGTTTTCTCCTATATGGATACATGTAGTTGGAACTCTAAATCAAACACGGTTTGTGCTAGCTCATTGAAACTTGGCACAATAATGTAGTTCCAAGTTCTATCGCTATGGTTTGTGTCCTATTGAAGTAGCCCCAAGCAGAGACTGGAGAGAATCACTTTCATTGAAAGGGGTTGCCAAGCTTCCAAAAAACTACGAGTTTCCTGAAATCTCAGCAAACATTTTTTCACCCAATCTTGATGATACTTCCATTTAATGATCAGTACACCAATCCCACTTGGCTCACCAAATTTCGTTCTTCTAGGTTAAACCGTTCCTTTGCAGTAACCGTTTTGATGTTTAGGTTTCACTGTGTTTTCTCCTATATGGATACATGTAGTTGGAACTCTAAATCAAACACGGTTTGTGCTAGCTCTTTGAAACGTGGCACAATAATGTTGTTCCAAGTTGTATCGCTATGGTTTGTGTCCTATTGAAGTAGCCCCAAGCAGAGACTGGCGAGAATCACTTTCATTGAAAGGGTTTGCCAAGCTTCCAAAAAACGAGTTTCCTGAAACCTCAGCAAACATTTTTTCACCCAATCTTGATGATACTTCCATTTAATGATCAGCACACCAATCCCACTTGGCTCACCAAATTTCGTTCTTCTAGGTTAAACCGTTCCTTTGAAGTAACCGTTTTCATGTTTACGTTTCACTATGCTTTCTACTATATGGAAACATGTAGTTGGAACTCTAAATCAAACACGGTTTGTGCTAGCTCTTTGAAACATGGCACAATAATGTAGATCCAAGTTCTATCGCTATGGTTTGTGTCCTATTGAAGTAGCCCCAAGCAGAGACTGACGAGAATCACTTTCATTGAAAGGGGTTGCCAAGCTTCCAAAAAACTACGAGTTTCCTGAAAACTCAGCAAACATTTTTTTCACCCAATCTTGATGATACTTCCATTTAATGATCAGTACACCAATCCCACTTGGCTCACCAAATTTCGTTCTTCTAGGTTAAACCGTTCCTTTGCAGTAACCCTTTTCATGTTTAGGTTTCACTCTGTTTTCTCCTATATGGATACATGTAGTTGGAACTCTAAATCAAACACGGTTTGTGCTAGCTCTTTGAAACTTGGCACAATAATGTAGTTCCAAGTTCTATCGCTATGGTTTGTGTCCTATTGAAGTAGCCCCAAGCAGAGACTGGCGAGAATCCCTTTCATTGAAAGGGGTTGCCAAGCTTCCAAAAAACAACCAGTTTCCTGAAATCACAGCAAACATTTTTTCACCCAATCTTGATGATACTTCCATTTAATGATTAGTACACCAATCCCACTTGGCTCACCAAATTTCGTTCTTCTAGGTTAAACCGTTCCTTTGCAGTAACCCTTTTCATGTTTAGGTTTCACTCTGTTTTCTCCTATATGGATACATGTAGTTGGAACTCTAAATCAAACACGGTTTATGCTAGCTCTTTGAAACTTGGCAAAATAATGTAGTTCCAAGTTCTTTCGCTATGGTTTGTGTCCTATTGAAGTAGCACCAAGCACAGACTGACGAGAATCACTTTCATTGAAAGGGGTTGCAAGCTTCCAAAAAAACGAGTTTCCTGAAATCTCAGCAAATATTTTTTCACCCAATCTTGATGATACTTCCATTTAATGATCAGTACACCAATCCCACTTGGCTCACCAAATTTCGTTCTTCTAGGTTAAACCGTTCCTTTGCAGTAACCGTTTTCATGTTTAGGTTTCACTCTGTTTTCTCCTACATGTAGTTGGGACTCTAAATCAAACACGGTTTGTGCTAGCTCTTTGAAACTTGGCACAATAATGTAGTTCCAAGTTATATCGCAATGGTTTGTGTCCTATTGAAGTAGCCCCAAGCAGAGACTAGAGAGAATCACTTTCATTGAAAGGGGTTGCCAAGCTTCCAAAAAACGAGTTTCCTGAAACCTCAGCAAACATTTTTTCACCAATCTTGATGATACTTCCATTTAATGATCAGCACACCAATCCCACTTGGCTCACCAAATTTCATTCTTCTAGGTTAAACCGTTCCTTTGCAGTAACCGTTTTCAGGTTTAGGTTTCACTCTGTTTTCTCCTATATGGATACATGTAGTTGGAACTCTAAATCAAACCCGGTTTGTGCTAGCTCTTTGAAACTAGGCACAATATTGTAGATCCAAGTTCTATCGCTATGGTTTTGTGTCCTATTGAAGCAGCCCCAAGCAGAGACTGACGAGAATCACTTTCATGGAAAGGGGTTGCCAAGCTTCCAAAAAACTACGAGTTTCCTGAAATCTCAGCAAACATTTTTTCACCCAATCTTGATGATACTTCCATTTAATGATCAGTACACCAATCCCACTTGGCTCACCAAATTTCGTTCTTCTAGGTCAAACCGTTCCTTTGCAGTAACCGTTTTCAGGTTTAGGTTTCACTCTGTTTTCTCCTATATGGATACATGTAGTTGGAACTCTAAATCAAACACGGTTTATGATAGCTCTTTGACACTTGGCACAATAATGTAGTTCCAAGTTCTATCGCTATGGTTTGTGTCCTATTGAAGTAGCCCCAAGCAGAGACTGGCGAGAATCACTTTCATTGAAAGGGGTTGCCAAGCTTCCAAAAACGGAGTTTCTGAAACCTCAGCAAATATTTTTTTCACCCAATCTTGATGATACTTCCGTTTCATGATCAGCACACCAATCCCACTTGGCTCACCAAATTTCATTCTTCTAGGTTAAACCGTTCCTTTGCAGTAACCGTTTTCAGGTTTAGGTTTCACTCTGTTTTCTCCTATATGGATACATGTAGTTGGAACTCTAAATCAAACACGGTTTGTGCTAGCTCTTTGAAACTTGGCACAATAATGTAGTTCCAAGTTCTATCGCTATGGTTTGTGTCCTATTGAAGTAGCACCAAGCAGAGACTGGCGAGAATCACTTTCATTGAAAGGGGTTTCCAAGCTTCCAAAAAACGAGTTTCCTGAAATCTCAGCAAACATTTTTTCACCCAATCTTGATGATACTTCCATTTAATGATCAGTACACAATCCCACTTGGCTCACCAAATTTCGTTCTTCTAGGTTAAACCGTTCCTTTGCAGTAACCCTTTTCATGTTTAGGTTTCACTCTGTTTTCTCCTATATGGATACATGTAGTTGGAACTCTAAATCAAACACGGTTTGTGCTAGCTCTTTGAAACTTGGCAAAATAATGTAGTTCCAAGTTCTATCGCTATGGTTTGTGTCCTATTGAAGTAGCACCAAGCACAGACTGACGAGAATCACTTTCATTGAAAGGGTTTGCCAAGCTTCCAAAAAACTACGAGTTTCCTGAAATCTCAACAAACATTTTTTCACCCAATCTTGATGATACTTCCATTTAATGATCAGTACACCAATCCCACTTGGCTCACCAAATTTCGTTCTTCTAGGTTAAACCGTTCCTTTGCAGTAACCGTTTTCATGTTTAGGTTTCACACTGTTTACTCCTATATGGATACATGTAGTTGGAACTCTAAATCAAACCCGGTTTGTGCTAGCTCTTTGAAACTTGGCACAATAATTGTAGTTCCAAGTTGTATCGCTATGGTTTGTGTCCTATTGAAGCAGCCCCAAGCAGGGACTGGCGAGAATCACTTTCATTGAAAGGGTTTGCCAAGCTTCCAAAAAACTACGAGTTTCCTCAAATCTCAGCAAACATTTTTTTCACCCAATTTTGATGATACTTCCATTTAATGATCAGTACACCAATCCCACTTGGCTCACCAAATTTCGTTCTTCTAGGTTAAACCGTTCCTTTGCAGTAACCGTTTCCATGTTTAGGTTTCACTCTGTTTTCTCCTACATGTAGTTGGAACTCTAAATCAAACACGGTTTGTGCTAGCTCTATGAAACTTGGCACAATAATGTAGTTCCAAGTTCTATCGCTATGGTTTGTTCCCTATTGAAGTAGCCCCAAGCAGAGACTGGAGAGAATCACTTTCATTGAAAGGGGTTGCCAAGCTTCCAAAAAACGAGTTTCCTGAAACCTCAGCAAACATTTTTTCACCCAATGTTGATGATACTTCCATTTAATGATCAGCACACCAATCCCACGTGGCTCACCAAATTTCATTCTTCTAGGTTAAACCGTTCCTTTGCAGTAACCGTTTTCATGTTTAGGTTTCACTCTGTTTTCTCCTATATGGATCCATGTAGTTGGAACTCTAAATGAAACACGGTTTGTGCTAGCTCTTTGAAACTTGGCACAATATTGTAGATCCAAGTTCTATCGCTATGGTTTGTGTCCTATTGAAGTAGCCCCAAGCAGAGACTGACGAGAATCACTTTCATTGAAAGGGGTTGCCAAGCTTCCAAAAAACTACGAGTTTCCTGAAATCTCAGCACACATTTTTTCACCCAATCTTGATGATACTTCCATTTAATGATCAGTACACCAATCCCACTTGGCTCACCAAATTTCGTTCTTCTAGGTCAAACCGTTCCTTTGCAGTAACCGTTTTGATGTTTAGATTTCACTCTGTTTTCTCCTAAATGGATACATGTAGTTGGAACTCTAAATCAAACACGGTTTATGATAGCTATTTGACACTTGGCACAATAATGTAGTTCCAAGTTATATCGCTATGGTTTGTGTCCTATTGAAGTAGCCCCAAGCAGAGACTGACGAGAATCACTTTCATTGAAAGGGGTTGCCAAGCTTCCAAAAACTACGAGTTTCCTGAAATCTCAGCAAACATTTTTTCACCCAATCTTGATGATACTTCCTTTTAATGATCAGTACACCAATCCCACTTGGCTCATAAAATTTCGTTCTTCTAGGTCAAACCGTTCCTTTGCAGTAACCCTTTACATGTTTAGTTTCACTCTGTTTTCTCCGATATGGATACATGTAGTTGGAACTCTAAGTCAAACACGGTTTGTGCTAGATCTTTGAAACTTGGCACAATAATGTAGTTCCAAGTTCTATCACTATGGTTTGTGTCCTATTGAAGTAGCCCCAAGCAGAGACTGACGAGAATCACTTTCATTGAAAGGTGTTGCCAAGCTTCCAAAAAACGAGTTTCCTGAAATCTCAGCAAACATTTTTTCACCCAATCTTGATGATGCTTCCATTTAGTGATCAGTACACCAATCCCACTTGGCTCACCAAATTTCGTTCTTCTAGGTTAAACCGTTCCTTTGCAGTAACCGTTTTCATGTTTAGGTTTCACACTGTTTACTCCGATATGGATACATGTAGTTGGAACTCTAAATCAAACCCGGTTTGTGCTAGCTCTTTGAAACTTGGCAAAATAATGTAGTTCCAAGTTCTATCGCTATGGTTTGTGTCCTATTGAAGTAGCACCAAGCACAGACTGACGAGAATCACTTTCATTGAAAGGGTTTGCCAAGCTTCCAAAAAACTACGAGTTTCCTGAAATCTCAGCAAACATTTTTTCACCCAATCTTGATGACACTTCCATTTAATGATCAGTACACCAATCCCACTTGGCTCACCAAATTTCGTTCTTCTAGGTTAAACCGTTCCTTTGCAGTAACCGTTTTCATGTTTAGGTTTCACTCTGTTTTCTCCTACATGTAGTTGGAACTCTAAATCAAACAAGGTTTGTGCTAGCTCTTTGAAACTTGGCACAATAATGTAGTTCCAAGTTATATCGCTATGGTTTGTGTCCTATTGAAGTAGCCCAAGCAGAGACTGGAGAGAATCACTTTCATTGAAAGGGGTTGCCAAGCTTCCCAAAAAACGAGTTTCCTG
>NW_027552277.1:0-32320 GCF_045843805.1 Urocitellus parryii
CTAAACATGAAAACTGGTTTTACTGCAAACGAACGATTTAATCTATGAAGAACGAAATTTGGTTAGCCAAGTGGGATTGGTGTACTGATCATTACCTGCCAGTATCATCAAGATTGGGTGAAAAAACGTTTGCTGAGATTTCAGGAAACTCGTAGTTTTTTGGAAGCTTGGCAACCCCTTTCAATGAAAGTGATTCTCGTCAGTCTCTGCTTGGGGCTACTTCAATAGGAAACAAAACCATAGCGATAGAACTTGGAACTACATTCTTGTGCCAAGTTTCAAAGAGCTAGCACAAACAGTGTTTCATTTAGAGTTCCAAATACATGTATCCATGCAGGAGAAAACAGAGTGAAACCTAAACATGAAAATGGTTACTGCAAATGAACGGTTCAACCTAGAAGAAGGAAATTTGGTGAGCCAAGTGGGACTGGTGTACGGATCATTACCTGCAAGTATCATCAAGATTGGGTGAAAAAATGTTTGCTGAGATTTCAGGAAACTCCTAGTTTTGTGGAATCTTGGCAACCCCTTTCAGTGAAAGTGATTCTCGTCAGTCTCTGCTTGGGGCTACTTCAATAGGACACAAACCATAGTGATAGACCTTGGAACTACATTATTGGGCCAAGTTTCAAAGAGCTAGCACAAACCGTGTTTGATTTAGAATTCCAACTACATGTATCCATATAGGAGAAAACAGAGTGAAACCTAAACATGAAAACGGTTACTGCAAAGGAACGGTTTAACCTAGAAGAAAGAAATTTGGTGAGCCAAGTGGGACTGGTGTACAGATCATTACCTGCCAGGATCATCAAGATTGGGTGAAAAAATGTTTCCTGAGATTTCAGGAAACTCGTAGTTTTTTAGAAGCTTGGCAACCCCTTTCAATTAAGTGATTCTCGTCAGTCTCTGCTTTGGGCTACTTCAATAGAACACAAACCATAGTGATAGACCCTGGAGACTACATTATTGTGCCAAGATTCAAAGAGCTAGCACAAACCATGTTTGATTAGAGTTCAAACTACATGTATCCATATAGGAGAAAACAGAGTGAAACCCTAAATATGAAAACGGTTACTGCAAAGTAATGGTTTAACCTAGAAGAACGAAATTTGTTGAGCCAAGTGGGATTGGGTACTGATCATTACCAGCCAATATCATCAAGATTGGGTGAAAAAATGTTTGCTGAGATTTCAGGAAACTCGTAGTTTTTTGGAAGCTTGGTAACCCCTTTCAATGAAAGTGATTCTCATCAGTCTCTGCTTCGGGTTACTTCAATAGAACACAAACCATAGCGATAGAACTTGGAAGTACATTATTGTGCCAAGTTTCAAAGAGCTAGCACAAACGTGTTTGATTTAGAGTTCCAACTACATGTATCCATATAGGAGAAAACAGAGTGAAACCTAAACATGAAAACGGTTACTGCAAAGGAACGGTTTAACCTAGAAGAACGACATTTGGTGAGCCAAGTGGGAATGGTGTACTGATCATTACCTGCAAGTATCATCAAGATTGGGTGAAAAAATGTTTGCTGAGATGTCAGAAATTCGTACTTTTATGGAAGCTTGGCAACCACTTTCAATGAAATTGATTCTCGTCAGTCTCTGCTTGGGGCTACTTCAATAAGACACAAACCATATCGATAGAACCTGGAACTACATTACTGTGCCAAGTTTCAAAGACCTAGCACAAACCGTGTTTGATTTAGAGTTCCAACTACATGTACCCATATAGGAGAAAACAGAGTGAAACCTAAACATGAAAACCGTTCCTGCAAAGGAACGGTTTAAACCTAGAAGAACGAAATTTGTTGAGCCAAGTGGGATTGGTGTACTGATCATTACCTGCTAGTATCATCAAGATTGGGCGAAAAAATGGTTGCTGAGATTTCAGGAAACTCGTAGTTTTTTAGAAGCTTGGCAACCCCTATCAATGAAAGTGATTCTCGTCAGTCCCTTCTTGGGGCTACTTCAATAGGACACAAACCATAGCGATAGACCCTGGAACTACATTATTGTGCCAAGTTTCAAAGAGCTAGCACAAACCGTGTTTGATTTAGAGTTCCAACTACATGTATCCATATAAAAGAAAACAGAGTGAAACCTAAACATGAAAACGGTTACTGCAAATGAACGGTTTAACCTAGAAGAAAGAAATTTGGTGAGCCAAGTGGGACTGGTGTACGGATCATTACCTGCAAGTATCATCAAGATTGGGTGAAAAAATGTTTGCTGAGATTTCAGGAAAACTCGTATTTTTTTGGAAGCTTGGCAACCCCATTCAATGAAAGTGATTCTCGTCAGTCTCTGCTTGGGGCTACTTCAATAAGACACAAACCATAGCGATAGAACTTGGAACTACATTATTGTGCCAAGTTTCAAAGAGCTAGCACAAACCGTGTTTTATTGAGAGTTCCAAATACATGTATCCATTTAGGAGAAAACTTTGTGAAACCTAAAAATAAAAACGGTTACTGCAAAGGAACGGTTTAACCTAGAAGAACGAAATTTGGTGAGCCAAGTGGGATTGGTGTACTGATCATTACCTGCCAGTATCATCAAGATTGGGTGAAAAAATGTTTGCTGAGATTTCAGGAAACTCGTAGTTTTGTGGAAGCTTGGCAACCCCTTTCAATGAAAGTGATTCCCGTCAGTCTTTGCTTGGGGCTACCTCAATAGGACACAAACAATAGCGATAGACCCTGGAACTACATTCTTGTGTCAAGTTTCAAAGAGCTAGCACAAACGGTGTTTGATTTAGAGTTCCAAATACATGTATCCATATAGGAGAAACAGAGTGAAACCTAAACATGAAAACGGTTACTGCAAAGGAACGGTTTAACCTACAATAACGAAATTTGGTGAGCCAAGTGGGATAGGGTTCCTGATCATTACCTGCCAATATCATCAAGATTGGGTGAAAAAATGTTTGCTGAGATTTCAGGAAACTCTAGTTTTTTGGAAGATTGGCAACCCCTTTCAATGAAAGTGATTCTCGTCAGTCTCTGCTTGGAGCTACATCAATAGAACACAAACCATAGCGATAGAACTTGGGACTACATTCTTGTGCCAAGTTTCAAAGAGCTAGCACAAACCGTGTTTGATTTAGAGTTCCAACTACATGTATACATATAGGAGAAAACAGAGTGAAACCTAAACATGAAACGGTTACTGCAAAGGAACGGTTTTAACCTAGAAGAACGAAATTTGGTAAGCCAAGTGGGATTGCTGTACTGATCATTATGTGCCAGTATCATCAAGATTGGGTGAAAAAAATGGTTGCTGAGATTTCAGGAAACTGTAGTTTTTTAGAAGCTTGGCAACCCCTTCCAATTAAAGTGATTCTCGTCAGTGTCTGCTTTGGGCTACTTCAATAGGGACACCAAACCATAGCGATAGTCCCTGGAACTACATTATTGTGCCAAGTTTCAAAGAGCTAGCACAAACCGTGTTTGATTTAGAGTTCCAACTACATGTATCCATATAGGAGAAAACAGGAGTGAAACCTAAACATGAAAACGGTTACTGCAAACGAACGGTTTAACCTAGAAGAACGAAATTTGGTGAGCCAAGTGGGATTGGTGTACTGATCATTACCTGCAAGTATCAACAAGATTGGGTGAAAAAATGTTTGCTGAGATTTCAGGAAACTCGTAGTTTTTTGGAAGGTTGGCAACCCCTTTCAATGAAAGTGATTCTTGACAGTCTCTGCTTGGGGCTACTTCAATAGGACACAAACCATAGCAATAGAACCTGGAACTACATTATTGTGCCAAGTTTCAAAGAGCTAGCACAAACCGTGTTTGATTTAGATTTCCAACTACATGTATCCTATAGGAGAAAACAGAGGGAAACCTAAACATGAAAACGGTTACTGCAAACGAACGATTTTAATCTAGAAGAACGAAATTTGGTTAGCCAAGTGGGATTGGTGTACTGATCATTACCTGCCAGTATCATCAAGATTGGGTGAAAAAACGTTTTGCTGAGATTTCAGGAAACTCGTAGTTTTTTGGAAGCTTGGCAACCCCTTTCAATGAAAGTGATTCTCGTCAGTCTCTGCTTGGGGCTACTTCAATAGGAAACAAACCATAGCGATAGAACTTGGAACTACATCTTGTGCCAAGTTTCAAAGAGCTAGCACAAACAGTGTTTCATTTAGAGTTCCAAATACATGTATCCATGCAGGAGAAAACAGAGTGAAACCTAAACATGAAAATGGTTACTGCAAATGAACGGTTCAACCTAGAAGAAGGAAATTTGGTGAGCCAAGTGGGACTGGTGTACGGATCATTACCTGCAAGTATCATCAAGATTGGGTGAAAAAATGTTTGCTGAGATTTCAGGAAAACTCCTAGTTTTGTGGAAGCTTGGCAACCCCTTTCAGTGAAAGTGATTCTCGTCAGTCTCTGCTTGGGGCTACTTCAATAGGACACAAACCATAGTGATAGACCTTTGGAACTACATTATTGTGCCAAGTTTCAAAGAGCTAGCACAAACCGTGTTTGATTTAGAATTCCAACTACATGTATCCATATAGGAGAAACAGAGGAGTGAAACCTAAACATGAAAACGGTTACTGCTAAGGAACGGTTTAACCTAGAAGAAAGAAATTTGGTGAGCCAAGTGGGACTGGTGTACAGATCATTACCTGCCAGGATCATCAAGATTGGGTGAAAAAAATGTTTCCTGAGATTTCAGGAAACTCGTAGTTTTTTAGAAGCTTGGCAACCCCTTTCAATTAAAGTGATTCTCGTCAGTCTCTGCTTTGGGCTACTTCAATAGAACACAAACCATAGTGATAGACCCTGGAACTACATTATTGTGCCAAGATTCAAAGAGCTAGCACAAACCATGTTTGATTTAGAGTTCAAACTACATGTATCCATATAGGAGAAAACAGAGTGAAACCTAAATATGAAACGGTTACTGCAAAGTAATGGTTTAACCTAGAAGAACGAAATTTGTTGAGCCAAGTGGGATTGGTGTACTGATCATTACCAGCCAATATCATCACAGATTGGGTGAAAAAATGTTTGCTGAGATTTCAGGAAACTCGTAGTTTTTTGGAAGCTTGGTAACCCCTTTCAATGAAAGTGATTCTCATCAGTCTCTGCTTCGGGTTACTTCAATAGAACACAAACCATAGCGATAGAACTTGGAACTACATTATTGTGCCAAGTTTCAAAGAGCTAGCACAAACCGTGTTTGATTTAGAGTTCCAACTACATGTATCCATATAGGAGAAAACAGAGTGAAACCTAAACATGAAAACGGTTACTGCAAAGGAACGGTTTTAACCTAGAAGAACGACATTTGGTGAGCCAAGTGGGAATGGTGGTACTGATCATTACCTGCAAGTATCATCAAGATTGGGTGAAAAAATGTTTGCTCTGAGATGTCAGAAATTCGTACTTTTATGGAAGCTTGGCAACCACTTTCAATGAAATTGATTCTCGTCAGTCTCTGCTTGGGGCTACTTCAATAAGACACAACCATATCGATAGAACCTGGAACTACATTACTGTGCCAAGTTTCAAAGACCTAGCACAAACCGTGTTTGATTTAGAGTTCCAACTACATGTACCCATATAGGAGAAAACAGAGTGAAACCTAAACATGAAAACCGTTCCTGCAAAGGAACGGTTTAACCTAGAAGAACGAAATTTGTTGAGCCAAGTGGGATTGGTTGTACTGATCATTACCTGCTAGTATCATCAAGATTGGGCGAAAAAATGGTTGCTGAGATTTCAGGAAACTCGTAGTTTTTTAGAAGCTTGGCAACCCCTATCAATGAAAGTGATTCTCGTCAGTCCCTTCTTGGGGCTACTTCAATAGGACACAAACCATAGCGATAGACCCTGGAACTACATTATTTGTGCCAAGTTTCAAAGAGCTAGCACAAACCGTGTTTGATTTAGAGTTCCAACTACATGTATCCATATAAAAGAAAACAGAGTGAAACCTAAACATGAAAACGGTTACTGCAAATGAACGGTTTAAACCTAGAAGAAAGAAATTTGGTGAGCCAAGTGGGACTGGTGTACGGATCATTACCTGCAAGTATCATCAAGATTGGGTGAAAAAATGTTTGCTGAGATTTCAGGAAACTCGTATTTTTTTGGAAGCTTGGCAACCCCATTCAATGAAAGTGATTCTCGTCAGTCTCTGCTTGGGCTACTTCAATAAGACACAAACCATAGCGATAGAACTTGGAACTACATTATTGTGCCAAGTTTCAAAGAGCTAGCACAAACCGTGTTTATTGAGAAGTTCCAAATACATGTATCCATTTAGGAGAAAACTTTGTGAAACCTAAAAAATAAAAACGGTTACTGCAAAGGAACGGTTTTAACCTAGAAGAACGAAATTTGGTGAGCCAAGTGGGATTGGTGTACTGATCATTACCTGCCAGTATCATCAAGATTGGGTGAAAAAATGTTTGCTGAGATTTCAGGAAACTCGTAGTTTTATGGAAGCTTGGCAACCCCTTTCAATGAAAGTGATTCTCGTCAGTCTCTGCTTGGGGCTACTTCAATAGGACACAAACCATAGCGATAGACCCTTGAACTATATTATTGTGCCAAGTTTCAAAGAGCTAGCACAAACCGTGTTTGATTTAGAGTTCCAACTACATGTATCCATATAGGAGAAAAACAGAGTGAAACCTAAACATGATAACGGTTACTGCAAACGAATGGTTTAACCTAGAAGAACGAAATTTGGTGAGCCAAGTGGGATTGGTGTACTGATCATTACCTGCCAGTATCATCAAGATTGGGTGAAAAAACGTTTGCTGAGATTTCAGGAAACTCGTAGTTTTTTGGAAGCTTGGCAACCCCTTTCAATGAAAGTGATTCTCGTCAGTCTCTGCTTGGGGCTACTTCATAGCACACAAACCATAGCGATAGAACTTGGAACTACATTCTTGTGCCAAGTTTCAAAGAGGTAGCACACAAACAGTGTTTCATTTAGAGTTCCAAATACATGTATCCATGCAGGAGAAAACAGAGTGAAACCTAAACATGAAAATGGTTACTGCAAATGAACGGTTCAACCTAGAAGAAGAAAATTTGGTGAGCCAAGTGGGACTGGTGTACGGATCATTACCTGCAAGTATCATCAAGATTGGGTGAAAAAATGTTTGCTGAGATTTCAGGAAACTCCTAGTTTTGTGGAAGCTTGGCAACCCCTTTCAGTGAAAGTGATTCTCGTCAGTCTCTGCTTGGGGCTACTTCAATAGGACACAAACCATAGTGATAGACCTTGGAACTACATTATTGTGCCAAGTTTTCAAAGAGCTAGCACAAACCGTGTTTGATTTAGAATTCCAACTACATGTATCCATATAGGAGAAAACAGAGTGAAACCTAAACAAGAAAACCGTTCCTGCAAAGGAACGGTTTAACCTAGAAGAACGAAATTTGTTGAGCCAAGTGGGATTGGTGTACTGATCATTACCTGCTAGTATCATCAAGATTGGCCGAAAAAATCGTTGCTGAGATTTCAGGAAACTCGTAGTTTTTTAGAAGCTTGGCAACCCCTATCAATGAAAGTGATTCTCGTCAGTCCCTTCTTGGGGCTACTTCAATAGGACACAAACCATAGCGATAGACCCTGGAACTACATTATTGTGCCAAGTTTCAAAGAGCTAGCACAAACCGTGTTTGATTTAGAGATCCAACTACATGTACCCATATAGGAGAAAACAGAGTGAAACCTCAACATGGAAAACGGTTACTGCAAAGGAATGGTTAAACCTAGAAGAACGAAATTTGTTGAGCCCAAGTGGGATTGGTGAACTGATCATTACCTGCAAGTATCATCAAGATTGGGTGAAAAAATGTTTGCTGAGATTTCAGGAAACTCGTAGTTTTTTGGAAGATTGGCAACCCCTTTCAATGGAAGTGATTCTCGTCAGTCTCTGCTTATGGCTACTTTCAATAGGACACAAACCATAGCGATAGAACTTGGAACTACATTATTGTGCCAACTTTCAAAGAGCTAGCACAAACCGTGTTTGATTTAGAGTTCCACTACATGTATCCATATAAAAGAAAACAGAGTGAAACCTAAACATGAAAACGGTTACTGCAAATGAACGGTTTAACCTAGAAGAAAGAAATTTGGTGAGCCAAGTGGGACTGTGTACGGATCATTACCTGCAAGTATCATCAAGATTGGTTGAAAAAATGTTTGCTGAGATTTCAGGAAACTCGTATTTTTTTGGAAGCTTGGCAACCCCATTCAATGAAAGTGATTCTCGTCAGTCTCTGCTTGGGGCTACTTCAATAAGACACAAACCATAGCGATAGAACTTGGAACTACATTATTGTGCCAAGTTTCAAAGAGCTAGCACAAACCGTGTTTTATTGAGAGTTCCAAATACATGTATCCATATAGGAGAAAACTTTGTGAAACCTAAAAATAAAAACGGTTACTGCAAAGGAACGGTTTAACCAGAAGAACGAAATTTGGTGAGCCAAGTGGGATTGGTGTACTGATCATTACCTGCCAGTATCATCAAGATTGGGTGAAAAAATGTTTGCTGAGATTTCAGGAAACTCGTAGTTTTATGGAAGCTTGGCAACCCCTTTCAATGAAAGTGATTCTCGTCAGTCTCTGCTTGGGGGCTACTTCAATAGGACACAAACCATAGCGATAGACCCTTGAACTATATTATTGTGCCAAGTTTCAAAGAGCTAGCACAAACCGTGTTTGATTTAGAGTTCCAACTACATGTATCCATATAGGAGAAAACAGAGTGAAACTAAACATGATAACGGTTACTGCAAACGAATGGTTTAACCAAGAAGAACGAAATTTGGTGAGCCAAGTGGGATTGGTGTACTGATCATTACCTGCAAGTATCATCAAGATTGGGTGAAAAAATGGTTGCTGAGATTTCAGGAAACTCGTAGTTTTATGGAAGCTTGGCAAACCCTTTCAATGAAAGTGATTCTCCTCAATCTCTGCTTGGGGCTACTTCAATAGGACACAAACCATAGCGATAGAACTTGGAACTACATTATTGTGCCAAGTTTCAAAGAGCTAGCACAAACCGTGTTTGATTTAGAGTTCCAACTACATGTATCCATATAGGAGAAAAACAGAGTGAAAGCTAAACATGAAAACGGTTACTGCAAATGAACGGTTTAACCTAGAAGAAAGAAATTTGGTGAGCCAAGTGGGACTGGTGTACTGATCATTACCAGCCAATATCATGAAGATTGGGTGAAAATATGATTGCTGAGATTTCAGGAAACTCGTAGTTTTTTGGAAGCTTGGTAACCCCTTTCAATGAAAGTGATACTCATCAGTCTCTGCTTGGGGTTACTTCAATAGGAAACAAACCATAGCGATAGAACTTGGAACTACATTCTTGTGCCAAGTTTCAAAGAGCTAGCACAAACAGTGTTTCATTTAGAGTTCCAAATACATGTATCCATGCAGGAGAAAACAGAGTGAAACCTAAACATGAAAACGGTTACTGCAAAGGAACGGTTTAACCTAGAAGAACGAAATTTGGTGAGCCAAGTGGGATTGGTGTACTGATCATTACCTGCCAGTATCATCAGGATTGGGTGAAAAAATGGTTGCTGAGATTTCAGGAAACTCGTAGTTTTTTAGAAGCTTGTCAACCCCTTTAAATTAAAGTGATTCTCGTCAGTCTCTGCTTGGGGCTACTTCAGTAGGACACAAACCATAGTGATAGAACCTGGAACTACATTATTGTGCCAAGTTTCAAAGAGCTAGCACAAACCGTGTTTGATTTTGAGTTCCAACTACATGTATCCATATAGGAGAAAACAGAGTGAAAGCTAAACATGAAAACGGTTTCTGGAAAGGAAAGGTTTAACCTAGAAGAAGGGAATTTGGTGAACCAAGTGGGATTGGTTGTACTGATCATTACCAGCCAATATCATGAAGATTGGGTGAAAAAATGTTTGCTGAGATTTCAGGAAACTCGTAGTTTTTTGGAAGCTTGGTAACCCCTTTCAATGAAAGTGCTACTCATCAGTCTCTGTTGGGGTTACTTCAATAGACACAAACCAATAGCGATAGAACTTGGAACTACATTATTGTGCCAAGTTTCAAAGAGCTAGCACAAACCGTGTTTGATTTAGAGTTCCAACTACATGTATCCATATAGGAGAAAACAGAGTGAAACCTAAACATGAAAACGGTTACTGCAAAGGAACGGTTTAACCTAGAAGAACGAAATTTGTTGAGCCAAGTGGGATTGGTGTACTGATCATTACCTGCCAGTATCATCAAGATGGGGGAAAAAAATGGTTGCTGAGATTTCAGGAAACTCGTAGTTTTTTAGAAGCTTGGCAAACCCTTTCAATGAAAGTTATTCTCGTCAGTCTCTGCTTGGGGCTACTTCAATAGGACACAAACCATAGCGATAGACCCTGGAACTACATTATTGTGCCAAGTTTCAAAGAGCTAGGCACAAACCGTGTTTTATTTAGAGTAAAAACTACATGTATCCATATTGGAGAAAACTTTTGTGAAACCTAAAAATTAAAAAACGGTTACTGCAAAGGAACGGTTTAACCTAGAAGAACGAAATTTGGTGAGTCAAGTGGCATTGGTGTACTGATCATTACCTGCAAGTATCATCAAGATTGGGGTGAAAAAATGTTTGCTGAGATTTCAGGAAACTCGTATTTTTTTGGGAAGCTTGGCAACCCCTTTCAATGAAACTGATTCTCGTCAGTCCCTTCTTGGGGCTACTCAATAGGACACAAACCATAGCGATAGACCCTGGAACTACATTATTGTGCCAAGTTTCAAAGAGCTAGCACAAACCGTGTTTGATTTAGAGTTCCAACTACATGTACCCATATAGGAGAAAACAGAGTGAAACCTAAACATGAAAAACGGTTACTGCAAGGAACGGTTTAACCTAGAAGAACGAAATTTGGTGAGCCAGTGGGATTGGTGTACTGATCATTACCAGCCAATATCATCAAGATTGGGATGAAAAAATGTTTGCTGAGATTTCAGGAAACGTAGTTTTTTGGAAGATTGGTAACCCATTTCAATGAAAGTGATACTCATCAGTCCCTGCTTGGAGTTACTTCAATAGAACACAAACCATAGCGATGGAACTTGGAACTACATTATTGTGCCAAGTTTCAAAGAGCTAGCACAAACCGTGTTTGATTTAGAGTTCCAACTACATGTATCCATATAGGAGAAAACAGAGTGAAACCTAAACATGAAAACGTTACTGCAAAAAAACGGTTTAACCTAGAAGAACGAAATTTGTTGAGCCAAGTGGTATTGGTGTACTGATCATTACCTGCCAGTATCATCAAGATTGGGTGAAAAAAATGTTTGCTGAGATTTCAGGAAACTCGTAGTTTTGTGGAAGCTTGGCAACCCCTTTCAATTAAAGTGATTCTCGTCAGTCTCTGCTTGGGGCTACTTCAATAGGACACAACCATAGCGATAGACCCTGGAACTACATTATTGTGCAAGTTTCAAAGAGCTAGCCCATACACGTGTTTATTTAGAGTAACAACTACAGTATCCATATTGAGAAAACTTTGTGAAACCTAAAAAATAAAAAGGGTTACTGCAAAGGAACGTTTTAACCTAGAAGAACGAAATTTGGTGAGCCAAGGTGGCATTGGTGTACTGATCATTACCTGCAAGTATCACTCAAGATTGGGTGAAAAAATGTTTGCTGAGATTTCAGGAAACTCGTATTTTTTTGGAAGCTTGGCAACCCCTTTCAATGAAACTGATTCTCGTCAGTCCCTTCCTGGGCTACTTCAATAGGGACACAAACCATAGCGATAGACCCGGGAGAACTACATTATGTGCCAAGTTCAAAGAGCTAGCACAAACCGTGTTTGATTAGAGTTCCAACTACATGTATCCATATAGGAGAAAACAGAGTGAAACCTAAATATGAAAACGGTTACTGCAAAGGAACGGTTTAACCTAGAAGAACGAAATTTGGTAAGCAAAGTGGGATTGGTGTACTGATCATTACCAGCCAGTATCATGAAGATTGGGTGAAAATATGTTTGCTGAGATTTCAGGAAACTCGTAGTTTTGTGGGAAGCTTGGCAACCCTTTCAATGAAAGTGATTCCCGTCATCTTTGCTTGGGGCTACTTCAATAGGACACAAACCATAGTGATAGACCCTGGAACTACATTCTTGTGTCAAGTTTCAAAGAGCTAGCACAAACGTGTTTGATTTAGAGTTCCAACTACATGTATCCATATAGGAGAAAACAGAGTGAGAAACCTAAACATGAAAACGGTTACTGCAAAGGAACGGTTTAACCTAGAAGAACGAAATTTGGTGAGCCAAGTGGGATTGGTGTACTGATCATTACCAGCCTATATCATCAAGATTGGGTGAAAAAATGTTTGCTGAATTTCAGGAAACTCGTAGTTTTGTGGAAGCTTCGCAACCCCTTTCAATGAAAGTGATTCTCTTCAGTCTCTGCTTGGGGCTACTTCAATAGGTCACAAACCATAGCGATAGAAGTTGGAACTACATTCTTGTGCCAGGTTTCAAAGAGGTAGCACAAACCGTGTTTGATTTACAGTTCCAACTACATGTATCCATATAGGAGAAAACAGAGTGAAACCTAAACATGAAAACGGTTACTACAAAGGAACAGTTTAACCTAGAAGAACGAAATTTGGTGAGCCAAGTGGGATTGGTGTACTGATCATTACCAGCCAATATCATCAAGATTGGGTGAAAAAATGTTTGCTGAGATTTCAGGAAACTCGTAGTTTTTGGAAGATTGGTAACCCATTTCAATGAAAGTTGATACTCATCAGTCCCTGCTTTGAGTTACTTCAATAGAACACAAACCATAGCGATGGAACTTGGAACTACATTATTGTGCCAAGTTTCAAAGAGCTAGCACAAACCGTGTTTGATTTAGAGTTCCAACTACATGTATCCATATAGGAGAAAACAGAGTGAAACCTAAACATGAAAACGGTTACTGCAAAAAAACGGTTTAACCTAGAAGAACGAATTTGTTGAGCCAAGTGGTATTGGTGTACTGATCATTACCTGCCAGTATCATCAAGATTGGGTGAAAAAATGTTTGCTGAGATTTCAGGAAACTCGTAGTTTTGTGAAGCTTGGCAACCCTTTCAATTAAAGTGATTCTCGTCAGTCTCTGCTTGGGGCTACTTCAATAGGACACAAACCATAGCGATAGACCCTGGAACTACATTATTGTGCCAAGTTTCAAAGAGCTAGCCCATACCGTGTTTTATTTAGAGTAACAACTACATGTATCCATATTGGAGAAAACTTTGTGAAACCTAAAAATAAAAAGGGTTACTGCAAAGGAACGGTTTAACCTAGAAGAACGAAATTTGGTGAGCCAAGTGGCATTGGTGTACTGATCATTACCTGCAAGTATCATCAATGATGGGTGAAAAAATGTTTGCTGAGATTTCAGGAAACTCGTATTTTTTTGGAAGCTTGGCAACCCCTTTCAATGAAACTGATTCTCGTCAGTCCCTTCCTGGGGCTACTTCAATAGGACACAAACCATAGCGATAGACCCGGGAACTACATTATTGTGCCAAGTTTCAAAGAGCTAGCACAAACCGTGTTTGATTTAGAGTTCCAACTACATGTATCCATATAGGAGAAAACAGAGTGAAACCTAAATATGAAAACGGTTACTGCAAAGGAACGGTTTAACCTAGAAGAACGAAATTTGGTAAGCCAAGTGGAATTGTGTACTGATCATTACCAGCCAGTATCATGAAGATTGGGTGAAAATATGTTTGCTGAGATTTCAGGAAACTCGTAGTTTTGTGGAAGCTTGGCAACCCCTTTCATGAAAGTGATTCCCGTCATCTTTGCTTGGGGCTACTTCAATAGGACACAAACCATAGTGATAGACCCTGGAACTACATTCTTGTGTCAAGTTTCAAAGAGCTAGCACAAAACGTGTTTGATTTAGAGTTCCAACTACATGTAATCCATATAGGAGGAAAACAGAGTAACCTAAACATGAAAACGGTTACTGCAAAGGAACGGTTTAACCTAGAAGAACGAAATTTGGTGAGCCAAGTGGGATTGGTGTACTGATCATTACCAGCCTATATCATCAAGATTGGGTGAAAAAATGTTTGCTGAAATTTCAGGAAACTCGTAGTTTTGTGGAAGCTTCGCAACCCCTTTCAATGAAAGTGATTCTCGTCAGTCTCTGCTTGGGGCTACTTCAATAGGTCACAAACCATAGCGATAGAAGTTGGAACTACATTCTTGTGCCAGGTTTCAAAGAGGTAGCACAAACCGTGTTTGATTTACAGTTCCAACTACATGTATCCATATAGGAGAAAACAGAGTGAAACCTAAACATGAAAACGGTTACTGCAAAGGAACGGTTTAACCTAGAAGAACGAAATTTGGTGAGCCAAGTGGGATTGGTGTACTGATCATTACGTGCCACTATCATCAAGATTGGGTGAAAAAATGTTTGCTGAGATTTCAGGAAACTCGTAGTTTTTTGGAAGGTTGGCAACCCCTTTCAATGAAAGTGATTCTTGTCAGTCTCTGCTTGGGGCTACTTCAATAGGACACAAACCATAGCAATAGAACCTGGAACTACATTATTGTGCCAAGTTTCAAAGAGCTAGCACAAACCGTGTTTGATTTAGATTTCCAACTACATGTATCCATATAGGAGAAAACAGAGGGAAACCTAAACATGAAAACGGTTACTGCAAACGAACGATTTAATCTAGAAGAACGAAATTTGGTGAGCCAAGTGGGATTGGTGTACTGATCATTACCTGCCAGTATCATCAAGATTGGGTGATAAAACGTTTGCTGAGATTTCAGGAAACTCGTAGTTTTTTGGAAGCTTGGCAACCCCTTTCAATGAAAGTGATTCTCGTCAGTCTCTGCTTGGGGCTACTTCAATAGGACACAAACCATAGCGATAGAACTTGGAACTACATTCTTGTGCCAGGTTTCAAAGAGGTAGCACAAACAGTGTTTCATTTAGAGTTCCAACTACATGTATCCATGCAGGAGAAAACAGAGTGAAACCTAAACATGAAAATGGTTACTGCAAATGAACGGTTTAACCTAGAAGAAGGAAATTTGGTGAGCCAAGTGGGACTGGTGTACGGATCATTACCTGCAAGTATCATCAAGATTGGGTGAAAAAATGTTTGCTGAGATTTCAGGAAACTCCTAGTTTTGTGGAAGCTTGGCAACCCCTTTCAATGAAAGTGATTCTCGTCAGTCTCTGCTTGGGGCTACTTCAATAGGACACAAACCATAGTGATAGACCTTGGAACTACATTATTGTGCCAAGTTTCAAAGAGCTAGCACAAACCGTGTTGATTTAGAGTTCCAACTACATGTATCCATATAGGAGAAAACAGAGTGAAACCTAAACATGAAAACGGTTACTGCAAAGGAACGGTTTAACCTACAATAACGAAATTTGGTGAGCCAAGTGGGATTGGTTTCCTGATCATTACCTGCCAATATCATCAAGATTGCGTGAAAAAATGTTTGCTGAGATTTCAGGAAACTCTAGTTTTTTGGAAGATTGGCAACCCCTTTCAATGAAAGTGATTCTCGTCAGTCTCTGCTTGGAGCTACATCAATAGAACACAAACCATAGCGATAGAACATGGGACTACATTCTTGTGCCAAGTTTCAAAGAGCTAGCACAAACCGTGTTTGATTTAGAGTTCCAACTACATGTATACATATAGGAGAAAACAGAGTGAAACCTAAACATGAAAACGGTTACTGCAAAGGAACGGTTTAACCTAGAAGAACGAAATTTGGTGAGCCAAGTGGGATTGGTGTACTGATCATTACCTGCCAGTATCATCAAGATTGGGTGACAAAATGGTTGCTGAGATTTCAGGAAACTGGTAGTTTTTTAGAAGCTTGGCAACCCCTTCCAATTAAAGTGATTCTCGTCAGTCTCTGCTTGGGGCTACTTCAGTAGGACACAAACCATAGCGATAGTCCCTGGAACTACATTATTGTGCCAAGTTTCAAAGAGCTAGCACAAACCGTGTTTGATTTAGAGTTCCAACTACATGTATCCATATAGGAGAAAACAGAGTGAAACCTAAACATGAAAACGGTTACTGCAAAGGAACGGTTTAACCTAGAAGAACGAAATTTGGTGAGGCCAAGTGGGATTGGTGTACTGATCATTACCTGCAAGTATCATCAAGATTGGGTGAAAAAATGTTTGCTGAGATTTCAGGAAACTCGTAGTTTTTTGGAAGGTTGGCAACCCCTTTCAATGAAAGTGATTCCCGTCATCTTTGCTTGGGGCTACTTCAATAGGACACAAACCATAGCAATAGAACCTGGAACTACATTATTGTGCCAAGTTTCAAAGAGCTAGCACAAACCGTGTTTGATTTAGATTTCCAACTACATGTATCCATATAGGAGAAAACAGAGGGAAACCTAAACATGAAAACGGTTACTGCAAACGAACGATTTAATCTAGAAGAACGAAATTTGGTGAGCCAAGTGGGATTGGTGTACTGATCATTACCTGCCAGTATCATCAAGATTGGGTGAAAAAACGTTTGCTGAGATTTCAGGAAACTCGTAGTTTTTTGGAAGCTTGGCAACCCCTTTCAACTAAAGTGATTCTCGTCAGTCTCTGCTTGGGGCTACTTCAATAGGACACAAACCATAGCGATAGACCCTTGAACTACATTATTGTGCCAAGTTTCATAGAGCTAGCACAAACCGTGTTTGATTTAGAGTTCCAACTACATGTATCCATATAGGAGAAAACAGAGTGAAACCTAAACATGATAACGGTTACTGCAAACGAATGGTTTAACCTAGAAGAACGAAATTTGGTGAGCCAAGTGGGATTGGTGTAGTGATCATTTCCTGCAAGTATCATCAAGATTGGGTGAAAAAATGTTTGCTGAGATTTCAGGAAACTCGTAGTTTTATGGAAGCTTGGCAAACCCTTTCAGTGAAAGTGATTCTCGTCAATCTCTACTTGGGGCTACTTCAATAGGACACAAACCATAGCGATAGACCCTGGAACTACATTATTGTGCCAAGTTTCAAAGAGCTAGCACAAACCGTGTTTGATTTAGAGTTCCAACTACATGTATCCATATAGGAGAAAAACAGAGTGAAAGCTAAACATGAAAACGGTTACTGCAAATGAACGGTTTAACCTAGAAGAAAGAAATTTGGTGAGCCAAGTGGGATTGGTGTACGGATCATTACCTGCAAGTATCATCAAGATTGGGTGAAAAAATGTTTGCTGAGATTTCAGGAAACTCGTATTTTTTTGGAAGCTTGGCAACCCCATTCAATGAAAGTGATTCTCGTCAGTCTCTGCTTGGCGCTACTTCAATAAGACACAAACCATAGCGATAGAACTTGGAACTACATTATTGTGCCAAGTTTCAAAGAGCTAGCACAAACCGTGTTTTATTGAGAGTTCCAAATACATGTATCCATATAGGAGAAAACTTTGTGAAACCTAAAAATAAAAACGGTTACTGCAAAGGAACGGTTTAACCTAGAAGAACGAAATTTGGTGAGCCAAGTGGGATTGGTGTACTGATCATTACCTGCCAGTATCATCAAGATTGGGTGAAAAAATGTTTGCTGAGATTTCAGGAAACTCGTAGTTTTATGGAAGCTTGGCAACCCCTTTCAATGAAAGTGATTCTCGTCAGTCTCTGCTTGGGGCTACTTCAATAGGACACAAACCATAGCGATAGACCCTTGAACTACATTATTGTGCCAAGTTTCATAGAGCTAGCACAAACCGTGTTTGATTTAGAGTTCCAACTACATGTATCCATATAGGAGAAAACAGAGTGAAACCTAAACATGATAACGGTTACTGCAAACGAATGGTTTAACCTAGAAGAACGAAATTTGGTGAGCCAAGTGGGATTGGTGTACTGATCATTTCCTGCAAGTATCATCAAGATTGGGTGAAAAAATGTTTGCTGAGATTTCAGGAAACTCGTAGTTTTATGGAAGCTTGGCAAACCCTTTCAGTGAAAGTGATTCTCGTCAATCTCTGCTTGGGGCTACTTCAATAGGACACAAACCATAGCGATAGACCCTGGAACTACATTATTGTGCCAAGTTTCAAAGAGCTAGCACAAACCGTGTTTGATTTAGAGTTCCAACTACATGTATCCATATAGGAGAAAACAGAGTGAAAGCTAAACATGAAAACGGTTACTGCAAATGAACGGTTTAACCTAGAAGAAAGAAATTTGGTGAGCCAAGTGGGACTGGTGTACTGATCATTACCAGCCAATATCATGAAGATTGGGTGAAAATATGTTTGCTGAGATTTCAGGAAACTCGTAGTTTTTTGGAAGCTTGGTAACCCCTTTCAATGAAAGTGATACTCATCAGTCTCTGCTTGGGGTTACTTCAATAGAACACAAACCATAGCGATAGAACTTGGAACTACATTATTGTGCCAAGTTTCAAAGAGCTAGCACAAACCGTGTTTGATTTAGAGTTCCAACTACATGTATCCATATAGGAGAAAACAGAGTGAAACCTAAACATGAAAACGGTTACTGCAAAGGAACGGTTTAACCTAGAAAAACGACATTTGGTGAGCCAAGTGGGAATGGTTTACTGATCATTACCTGCAAGTATCATCAAGATTGGGTGAAAAAATATTTGCTGAGATGTCAGAAATTCGTACTTTTATGGAAGCTTGGCAACCACTTTCAATGAAAGTGATTCTCGTCAGTCTCTGCTTGGGGCTACTTCAATAAGACACAAACCATATCGATAGAACCTGGAACTACATTATTGTGCCAAGTTTCAAAGAGCTAGCACAAACCGTGTTTGATTTAGAGTTCCAACTACCTGTATCCATATAGGAGAAAACAGAGTGAAACCTAAACATGAAAACCATTACTGCAAAGGAACGGTTTAACCTAGAAGAACGAAATTTGTTGAGCCAAGTGGGATTGGTGTACTGATCATTACCTGCCAGTATCATCAAGATTGGGCGAAAAAATGGTTGCTGAGATTTCAGGAAACTCGTAGTTTTTTAGAAGCTTGGCAACCCCTATCAATGAAAGTGATTCTCGTCAGTCCCTTCTTGGGGCTACTTCAATAGGACACAAACCATAGCGATAGACCCTGGAACTACATTATTGTGCCAAGTTTCAAAGAGCTAGCACAAACCGTGTTTGATTTAGAGTTCCAACTACATGTACCCATATAGGAGAAAACAGAGTGAAACCTAAACATGAAAACGGTTACTGCAAAGGAATGGTTAAACCTAGAAGAACGAAATTTGGTGAGCCAAGTGGGATTGGTGAACTGATCATTACCTGCAAGTATCATCAAGATTGGGTGAAAAAATGTTTGCTGAGATTTCAGGAAACTCGTAGTTTTTTGGAAGATTGGCAACCCCGTTCAATGGAAGTGATTCTCGTCAGTCTCTGCTTATGGCTACTTCAATAGGACACAAACCATAGCGATAGAACTTGGAACTACATTATTGTGCCAAGTTTCAAAGAGCTAGCACAAACCGTGTTTGATTTAGAGTTCCAAATACATGTATCCATATAAGAGAAAACAGAGTGAAACCTAAACATAAAAACGGTTACTGCAAATGAACGGTTTAACCTAGAAGAAAGAAATTTGGTGAGCCAAGTGGGACTGGTGTACGGATCATTACCTGCAAGTATCATCAAGATTGGGTGAAAAAATGTTTGCTGAGATTTCAGGAAACTCGTATTTTTTGGAAGCTTGGCAACCCCTTTCAATGAAAGTGAATCTCGTCTGTCTCTGCTTGGGGCTACTTCAATAGGACACAAACCATAGCGATAGACCCTGGAACTACATTATTGTGCCAAGTTTCAAAGAGCTAGCCCATACCGTGTTTTATTTAGAGTAACAACTATATGTATCCATACTGGAGAAAACTTTGTGAAACCTAAAAATAAAAACGGTTACTGCAAAGGAACGGTTTAACCTAGAAGAAGGAAATTTGGTGAGCCAAGTGGCATTGGTGTACTGATCATTACCTGCAAGTATCATCAAGATTGGGTGAAAAAATGTTTGCTGAGATTTCAGGAAACTCGTATTTTTTTGGAAGCTTGGCAACCCCTTTCAATGAAACTGATTCTCGTCAGTCCCTTCTTGGGGCTACTTCAATAGGACACAAACCATAGCGATAGACCCTGGAACTACATTATTGTGCCAAGTTTCAAAGAGCTAGCACAAACCGTGTTTGATTTAGAGTTCCAACTACATGTACCCATATAGGAGAAAACAGAGTGAAACCTAAACATGAAAACGGTTACTGCAAAGGAATGGTTAAACCTAGAAGAACGAAATTTGGTGAGCCAAGTGGGATTGGTGAACTGATCTTTACCTGCAAGTATCATCAAGATTGGGTGAAAAAATGTTTGCTGAGATTTCAGGAAACTCGTAGTTTTTTGGAAGATTGGTAACCCCTTTCAATGGAAGTGATTCTCGTCAGTCTCTGCTTATGGCTACTTCAATAGGACACAAACCATAGCGATAGAACTTGGAACTACATTATTGTGCCAAGGTTCAAAGAGCTAGCACAAACCGTGTTTGATTTAGAGTTCCAACTACATGTATCCATATAAGAGAAAACAGAGTGAAACCTAAACATGAAAAGGTTACTGCAAACGAATGGTTTAACCTAGAAGAACGAAATTTGGTGAGCCAAGTGGGATTGGTGTCCTGATCATTACCTGCAAGTATCATCAAGATTGGTTGAAAAAATGTTTGCTGAGATTTCAGGAAACTCGTAGTTTTTTGGAAGATTGGCAACCCCTTTCAATGAAAGTGATTCTCGTCAGTCTCTGCTTGGGGCTACTTCAATAGGACACAAAAAATAGCGATAGAACTTTGAACTATATTCTTGTGCCAAGTTTCAAAGAGGTAGCACAAACCGTCTTTCATTTAGAGTTCCAACTACATGTATCCATATAGGAGAAATAAGAGTGAAACCTAAACATGAAAACGGTTTACTGCAAATGAACGGTTTAACCTAGAAGAAAGAAATTTGGTGAGCCAAGTGGCACTGGTGTACGGATCATTACCTGCAAGTATCATCAAGATTGGGTGAAAAAATGTTTGCTGAGATTTCAGGAAACTCGTATTTTTTTGGAAGCTTGGCAACCCCATTCAATGAAAGTGATTCTCGTCAGTCTCTGCTTGGGGCTACTTCAATAAGACACAAACCATAGCGATAGAACTTGGAACTACATTATTGTGCCAAGTTTCAAAGAGCTAGCACAAACCGTGTTTGATTTAGAGTTCCAAATACATGTATCCATATAGGAGAAAACTTTGTGAAACCTAAAAATAAAAACGGTTACTGCAAAGGAACGGTTTAACCTAGAAGAACGAAATTTGGTGAGCCAAGTGGGATTGGTGTACTGATCATTACCTGCCAGTATCATCAAGATTGGGTGAAAAAAATGTTTGCTGAGATTTCAGGAAACTCGTAGTTTTATGGAAGCTTGGCAACCCCTTTCAATGAAAGTGATTCTCGTCAGTCTCTGCTTGGGGCTACTTCAATAGGACACAAACCATAGCGATAGACCCTTGAACTACATTATTGTGCCAAGTTTCATAGAGCTAGCACAAACCGTGTTTGATTTAGAGTTCCAACTACATGTATACATATAGGAGAAAACAGAGTGAAACCTAAACATGAAAACGGTTACTGCAAAGGAACGGTTTAACCTAGAAGAACGAAATTTGGTGAGCCAAGTGGGATTGCTGTACTGATCATTATGTGCCAGTATCATCAAGATTGGGTGACAAAATGGTTGCTGAGATTTCAGGAAACTGGTAGTTTTTTAGAAGCTTGGCAACCCCTTCCAATTAAAGTGATTCTCGTCAGTCTCTGCTTGGGGCTACTTCTGTAGGACACAAACCATAGCGATAGTCCCTGGAACTACATTATTGTGCCAAGTTTCAAAGAGCTAGCACAAACCGTGTTTGATTTAGAGTTCCAAATACATGTATCCATATAGGAGAAAACAGAGTGAAACCTAAACATGAAAACGGTTACTGCAAACGAACGGTTTAACCTAGAAGAACGAAATTTGGTGAGCCAAGTGGGATTGGTGTACTGATCATTACCTGCAAGTATCATCAAGATTGGGTGAAAAAATATTTGCTGAGATTTCAGGAAACTCGTAGTTTTTTGGAAGGTTGGCAACCCCTTTCAATGAAAGTGATTCTTGTCAGTCTCTGCTTGGGGATACTTCAATAGGACACAAACCATAGCAATAGAACCTGGAACTACATTATTGTGCCAAGTTTCAAAGAGCTAGCACAAACCGTGTTTTGATTTAGATTTCCAACTACATGTATCCATATAGGAGAAAACAGAGGGAAACCTAAACATGAAAACGGTTACTGCGAACGAACGATTTAATCTAGAAGAACGAAATTTGGTGAGCCAAGTGGGATTGGTGTACTGATCATTACCTGCCAGTATCATCAAGATTGGGTGAAAAAACGTTTGCTGAGATTTCAGGAAACTCGTATTTTTTTGGAAGCTTGGCAACCCCATTCAATGAAAGTGATTCTCGTCAGTCTCTGCTTGGGGCTACTTCAATAAGACACAAACCATAGCGATAGAACTTGGAACTACATTATTGTGCCAAGTTTCAAAGAGCTAGCACAAACCGTGTTTTATTGAGAGTTCCAAATACATGTATCCATATAGGAGAAAACTTTGTGAAACCTAAAAATAAAAACGGTTACTGCAAAGGAACGGTTTAACCTAGAAGAACAAAATTTGGTGAGCCAAGTGGGATTGGTGTACTGATCATTACCTGCCAGTATCATCAAGATTGGGTGAAAAAATGTTTGCTGAGATTTCACGAAACTCGTAGTTTTATGGAAGCTTGGCAACCCCTTTCAATGAAAGTGATCCTCGTCAGTCTCTGCTTGGGGCTACTTCAATAGGACACAAACCATAGCGATAGACCCTTGAACTACATTATTGTGCCAAGTTTCATAGAGCTAGCACAAACCGTGTTTGATTTAGAGTTCCAACTACATGTATCCATATAGGAGAAAACAGAGTGAAACCTAAACATGATAACGGTTACTGCAAACGAATGGTTTAACCTAGAAGAACGAAATTTGGTGAGCCAAGTGGGATTGGTGTACTGATCATTTCCTGCAAGTATCATCAAGATTGGGTGAAAAAATGTTTGCTGAGATTTCAGGAAACTCGTAGTTTTATGGAAGCTTGGCAAACCCTTTCAGTGAAAGTGATTCTCGTCAATCTCTGCTTGGGGCTACTTCAATAGGACACAAACCATAGCGATAGACCCTGGAACTACATTATTGTGCCAAGTTTCAAAGAGCTAGCACAAACCGTGTTTGATTTAGAGTTCCAACTACATGTATCCATATAGGAGAAAACAGAGTGAAAGCTAAACATGAAAACGGTTACTGCAAATGAACGGTTTAACCTAGAAGAAAGAAATTTGGTGAGCCAAGTGGGAATGGTGTACTGATCATTACCTGCAAGTATCATCAAGATTGGGTGAAAAAATGTTTGCTGAGATGTCAGAAATTCGTACTTTTATGGAAGCTTGGCAACCACTTTCAATGAAAGTGATTCTCGTCAGTCTCTGCTTGGGGCTACTTCAATAAGACACAAACCATATCGATAGAACCTGGAACTACATTATTGTGCCAAGTTTCAAAGAGCTAGCACAAACCGTGTTTGATTTAGAGTTCCAACTACCTGTATCCATATAGGAGAAAACAGAGTGAAACCTAAACATGAAAACCGTTACTGCAAAGGAACGGTTTAACCTAGAAGAACGAAATTTGTTGAGCCAAAGTGGGATTGGTGTACTGATCATTACCTGCCAGTATCATCAAGATTGGGCGAAAAAATGGTTGCTGAGATTTCAGGAAACTCGTAGTTTTTTAGAAGCTTGGCAAGCCCTATCAATGAAAGTGATTCTCGTCAGACCCTTCTTGGGGCTACTTCAATAGGACACAAACCATAGCGATAGACCCTGGAACTACATTATTGTGCCAAGTTTCAAAGAGCTAGCACAAACCGTGTTTGATTTAGAGTTCCAACTACATGTACCCATATAGGAGAAAACAGAGTGAAACCTAAACATGAAAACGGTTACTGCAAAGGAATGGTTTAACCTAGAAGAACGAAATTTGGTGAGCCAAGTGGGATTGGTGTACTGATCATTACCTGCAAGTATCATCAAGATTGGGTGAAAAAACGTTTGCTGAGATTTCAGGAAACTCGTAGTTTTTTGGAAGATTGGCAACCCCTTTCAATGAAAGTGATTCTCGTCAGTCTCTGCTTGGGGCTACTTCAATAGGACACAAACCATAGCGATAGACCCTTGAACTACATTATTGTGCCAAGTTTCATAGAGCTAGCACAAACCGTGTTTGATTTAGAGTTCCAACTACATGTATACATATAGGAGAAAACAGAGTGAAACCTAAACATGAAAACGGTTACGGCAAAGGAACGGTTTAACCTAGAAGAACGAAATTTGGTGAGCCAAGTGGTATTGCTGTACTGATCATTATGTGCCAGTATCATCAAGATTGGGTGACAAAATGGTTGCTGAGATTTCAGGAAACTGGTAGTTTTTTAGAAGCTTGGCAACCCCTTCCAATTAAAGTGATTCTCGTCAGTCTCTGCTTGGGGCTACTTCAGTAGGACACAAACCATAGCGATAGTCCCTGGAACTACATTATTGTGCCAAGTTTCAAAGAGCTAGCACAAACCGTGTTTGATTTAGAGTTCCAACTACATGTATCCATATAGGAGAAAACAGAGTGAAACCTAAACATGAAAACGGTTACTGCAAACGAACGGTTTAACCTAGAAGAAAGAAATTTGGTGAGCCAAGTGGGATTGGTGTACTGATCATTACCTGCAAGTATCATCAAGATTGGGTGAAAAAATGTTTGCTGAGATTTCAGGAAACTCGTAGTTTTTTGGAAGGTTGGCAACCCCTTTCAATGAAAGTGATTCTTGTCAGTCTCTGCTTGGGGCTACTTCAATAGGACACAAACCATAGCAATAGAACCTGGAACTACATTATTGTGCCAAGTTTCAAAGAGCTAGCACAAACCGTGTTTGATTTAGATTTCCAACTACATGTATCCATATAGGAGAAAACAGAGGGAAACCTAAACATGAAAACGGTTACTGCAAACGAACGATTTAATCTAGAAGAACGAAATTTGGTGAGCCAAGTGGGATTGGTGTACTGATCATTACCTGCCAGTATCATCAAGATTGGGTGAAAAAACGTTTGCTGAGATTTCAGGAAACTCGTAGTTTTTTGGAAGCTTGGCAACCCCTTTCAATGAAAGTGATTCTCGTCAGTCTCTGCTTGGGGCTACTTCAATAGGACACAAACCATAGCGATAGACCCTGGAACTACATTATTGTGCCAAGTTTCAAAGAGCTAGCACAAACCGTGTTTGATTTAGAGTTCCAACTACATGTACCCATATAGGAGAAAACAGAGTGAAACCTAAACATGAAAACGGTTACTGCAAAGGAATGGTTAAACCTAGAAGAACGAAATTTGGTGAGCCAAGTGGGATTGGTGAATTGATCTTTACCTGCAAGTATCATCAAGATTGGGTGAAAAAATGTTTGCTGAGATTTCAGGAAACTCGTAGTTTTTTGGAAGATTGGCAACCCCTTTCAATGAAAGTGATTCTCGTCAGTCTCTGCTTGGGGCTACTTCAATAGGACACAAACCATAGCGATAGACCCTTGAACTACATTATTGTGCCAAGTTTCATAGAGCTAGCACAAACCGTGTTTGATTTAGAGTTCCAACTACATGTATACATATAGGAGAAAACAGAGTGAAACCTAAACATGAAAACGGTTACGGCAAAGGAACGGTTTAACCTAGAAGAACGAAATTTGGTGAGCCAAGTGGGATTGCTGTACTGATCATTATGTGCCAGTATCATCAAGATTGGGTGACAAAATGGTTGCTGAGATTTCAGGAAACTGGTAGTTTTTTAGAAGCTTGGCAACCCCTTCCAATTAAAGTGATTCTCGTCAGTCTCTGCTTGGGGCTACTTCAGTAGGACACAAACCATAGCGATAGTCCCTGGAACTACATTATTGTGCCAAGTTTCAAAGAGCTAGCACAAACCGTGTTTGATTTAGAGTTCCAACTACATGTATCCATATAGGAGAAAACAGAGTGAAACCTAAACATGAAAACGGTTACGGCAAACGAACGGTTTAACCTAGAAGAAAGAAATTTGGTGAGCCAAGTGGGATTGGTGTACTGATCATTACCTGCAAGTATCATCAAGATTGGGTGAAAAAATGTTTGCTGAGATTTCAGGAAACTCGTAGTTTTTTGGAAGGTTGGCAACCCCTTTCAATGAAAGTGATTCTTGTCAGTCTCTGCTTGGGGCTACTTCAATAGGACACAAACCATAGCAATAGAACCTGGAACTACATTATTGTGCCAAGTTTCAAAGAGCTAGCACAAACCGTGTTTGATTTAGATTTCCAACTACATGTATCCATATAGGAGAAAACAGAGGGAAACCTAAACATGAAAACGGTTACTGCAAACGAACGATTTAATCTAGAAGAACGAAATTTGGTGAGCCAAGTGGGATTGGTGTACTGATCATTACCTGCCAGTATCATCAAGATTGGGTGAAAAAACGTTTGCTGAGATTTCAGGAAACTCGTAGTTTTTTGGAAGCTTGGCAACCCCTTTCAATGAAAGTGATTCTCGTCAGTCTCTGCTTGGGGCTACTTCAATAGGACACAAACCATAGCGATAGAACTTGGAACTACATTCTTGTGCCAAGTTTCAAAGAGGTAGCACAAACAGTGTTTCATTTAGAGTTCCAACTACATGTCCATGCAGGAGAAAACAGAGTGAAACCTAAACATGAAAATGGTTACTGCAAATGAACGGTTTAACCTAGAAGAAGGAAATTTGGTAAGCCAAGTGGGACTGGTGTACGGATCATTACCTGCAAGTATCATCAAGATTGGGTGAAAAAATGTTTGCTGAGATTTCAGGAAACTCCTAGTTTTGTGGAAGCTTGGCAACCCCTTTCAATGAAAGTGATTCTCGTCAGTCTCTGCTTGGGGCTACTTCAATAGGACACAAACCATAGTGATAGACCTTGGAACTACATTATTGTGCCAAGTTTCAAAGAGCTAGCACAAACCGTGTTTGATTTAGAATTCCAACTACATGTATCCATATAGGAGAAAACAGAGTGAAACCTAAACATGAAAACGGTTACTGCAAATGAGCGGTTTAACCTAGAAGAAAGAAATTTGGTGAGCCAAGTGGGACTGGTGTACAGATCATTACCTGCCAGGATCATCAAGATTGGGTGAAAATATGTTTGCTGAGATTTCAGGAAACTCGTAGTTTTTTGGAAGCTTGGTAACCCCTTTCAATGAAAGTGATACTCATCAGTCTCTGCTTCGGGTTACTTCAATAGAACACAAACCATAGCGATAGAACTTGGTACTACATTATTGTGCCAAGTTTCAAAGAGCTAGCACAAACCGTGTTTGATTTAGAGTTCCAACTACATGTATCCATATAGGAGAAAACAGAGTGAAACCTAAACATGAAAACGGTTACTGCAAAGAAACGGTTTAACCTAGAAGAACGACATTTGGTGAGCCAAGTGGGAATGGTGTACTGATCATTACCTGCAAGTATCATCAAGATTGGGTGAAAAAATGTTTGCTGAGATGTCAGAAATTCGTACTTTTATGGAAGCTTGGCAACCACTTTCAATGAAAGTGATTCTCGTCAGTCTCTGCTTGGGGATACTTCAATAAGACACAAACCATATCGATAGAACCTGGAACTACATTATTGTGCCAAGTTTCAAAGAGCTAGCACAACCGTGTTTGATTTAGAGTTCCAACTACCTGTATCCATATAGGAGAAAACAGAGTGAAACCTAAACATGAAAACCGTTACTGCAAAGGAACGGTTTAACCTAGAAGAACGAAATTTGTTGAGCCAAGTGGGATTGGTGTACTGATCATTACCTGCCAGTATCATCAAGATTGGGCGAAAAAATTGTTGCTGAGATTTCAGGAAACTCGTAGTTTTTTAGAAGCTTGGCAACCCCTATCAATGAAAGTGATTCTCGTCAGTCCCTTCTTGGGGCTACTTCAATAGGACACAAACCATAGCGATAGACCCTGGAACTACATTATTGTGCCAAGTTTCAAAGAGCTAGCACAAACCGTGTTTGATTTAGAGTTCCAACTACATGTACCCATATAGGAGAAAACAGAGTGAAACCTAAACATGAAAACGGTTACTGCAAAGGAATGGTTAAACCTAGAAGAACGAAATTTGGTGAGCCAAGTGGGATTGGTGAACTGATCATTACCTGCAAGTATCATCAAGATTGGGTGAAAAAATGTTTTCTGAGATTTCAGGAAACTCGTAGTTTTTTGGAAGATTGGCAACCCCGTTCAATGGAAGTGATTCTCGTCAGTCTCTGCTTATGGCTACTTCAATAGGACACAAACCATAGCGATAGAACTTGGAACTACATTATTGTGCCAACTTTCAAAGAGCTAGCACAAACCGTGTTTGATTTAGAGTTCCAACTACATGTATCCATATAAAAGAAAACAGAGTGAAACCTAAACATAAAAACGGTTACTGCAAATGAACGGTTTAACCTAGAAGAATGAAATTTGGTGAGCCAAGTGGGACTGGTGTACGGATCATTACCTGCAAGTATCATCAAGATTGGGTGAAAAAATGTTTGCTGAGATTTCAGGAAACTCGTATTTTTTTGGAAGCTTGGCAACCCCATTCAATGAAAGTGATTCTCGTCAGTCTCTGCTTGGGGCTACTTCAATAAGACACAAACCATAGCGATAGAACTTGGAACTGCATTATTGTGCCAAGTTTCAAAGAGCTAGCACAAACCGTGTTTTATTGAGAGTTCCAAATACATGTATCCATATAGGAGAAAACTTTGTGAAACCTAAAAATAAAAACGGTTACTGCAAAGGAACGGTTTAACCTAGAAGAACGAAATTTGGTGAGCCAAGTGGGATTGGTGTACTGATCATTACCTGCCAGTATCATCAAGATTGGGTGAAAAAATGTTTGCTGAGATTTCAGGAAACTCGTAGTTTTATGGAAGCTTGGCAACCCCTTTCAATGAAAGTGATTCTCGTCAGTCTCTGCTTGGGGCTACTTCAATAGGACACAAACCATAGCGATAGACCCTTGAACTACATTATTGTGCCAAGTTTCATAGAGCTAGCACAAACCGTGTTTGATTTAGAGTTCCAACTACATGTATCCATATAGGAGAAAACAGAGTGAAACCTAAACATGATAACGGTTACTGCAAACGAATGGTTTAACCTAGAAGAACGAAATTTGGTGAGCCAAGTGGGATTGGTGTTCTGATCATTTCCTGCAAGTATCATCAAGATTGGGTGAAAAAATGTTTGCTGAGATTTCAGGAAACTCGTAGTTTTATGGAAGCTTGGCAAACCCTTTCAGTGAAAGTGATTCTCGTCAATCTCTGCTTGGGGCTACTTCAATAGGACACAAACCATAGCGATAGACCCTGGAACTACATTATTGTGCCAAGTTTCAAAGAGCTAGCACAAACCGTGTTTGATTTAGAGTTCCAACTACATGTATCCATATAGGAGAAAACAGAGTGAAAGCTAAACATGAAAACGGTTACTGCAAATGAACGGTTTAACCTAGAAGAAAGAAATTTGGTGAGCCAAGTGGGACTGGTGTACTGATCATTACCAGCCAATATCATGAAGATTGGGTGAAAATATGTTTGCTGAGATTTCAGGAAACTCGTAGTTTTTTGGAAGCTTGGTAACCCCTTTCAATGAAAGTGATACTCATCAGTCTCTGCTTGGGGTTACTTCAATAGAACACAAACCATAGCGATAGAACTTGGAACTACATTATTGTGCCAAGTTTCAAAGAGCTAGCACAAACCGTGTTTGATTTAGAGTTCCAACTACATGTATCCATATAGGAGAAAACAGAGTGAAACCTAAACATGAAAACGGTTACTGCAAAGGAACGGTTTAACCTAGAAGAACGAAATTTGGTGAGCCAAGTGGGATTGGTGTACTGATCATTACCTGCCAGTATCATCAGGATTGGGTGAAAAAATGGTTGCTGAGATTTCAGGAAACTCGTAGTTTTTTAGAAGCTGGTCAAGCCTTTAAATTAAAGTGATTCTCGTCAGTCTCTGCTTGGGGCTACTTCAGTAGGACACAAACCATAGCGATAGAACCTGGAACTACATTATTGTGCCAAGTTTCAAAGAGCTAGCACAAACCGTGTTTGATTTAGAGTTCCAACTACATGTATCCATATAGGAGAAAACAGAGTGAAACCTAAACATGAAAACGGTTACGGCAAAGGAACGGTTTAACCTAGAAGAACAAAATTTATTGAGCCAAGTGGGATTGGTGTACTGATCATTACCTGCAAGTATCATCAAGATTGTTGAAAAAATGTTTGCTGAGATGTCAGAAACTCGTACTTTTATGGAAGCTTGGCAAACCCTTTCAATGAAAGTGATTCTCATCATTCTCTGCTTGGGGCTACTTCAATAAGACACAAACCATATCGATAGAACCTGGAACTACATTATTGTGCCAAGTTTCAAAGAGCTAGCACAAACCGTGTTTGATTTTGAGTTCCAACTACATGTATCCATATAGGAGAAAACAGAGTGAAACCTAAACATGAAAACGGTTTCTGCAAAGGAAAGGTTTAACCTAGAAGAAGGAAATTTGGTGAGCCAAGTGGGATTGGTGTACTGATCATTACCAGCCAATATCATGAAGATTGGGTGAAAAAATGTTTGCTGAGATTTCAGGAAACTCGTAGTTTTTTGGAAGCTTGGTAACCCCTTTCAATGAAAGTGATACTCATCAGTCTCTGCTTGGGGTTACTTCAATAGAACACAAACCATAGCGATAGAACTTGGAACTACATTATTGTGCCAAGTTTCAAAGAGCTAGCACAAACCGTGTTTGATTTAGAGTTCCAACTACATGTATCCATATAGGAGAAAACAGAGTGAAACCTAAACATGAAAACGGTTACTGCAAAGGAACGGTTTAACCTAGAAGAACGAAATTTGTTGAGCCAAGTGGGATTGGTGTACTGATCATTACCTGCCAGTATCATCAAGATGGGGCGAAAAAATGGTTGCTGAGATTTCAGGAAACTCATAGTTTTTTAGAAGCTTGGCAACCCCTTGCAATGAAAGTTATTCTCGTCAGTCTCTGCTTGGGGCTAATTCAATAGGACACAAACCATAGCGATAGACCCTGGAACTACATTATTGTGCCAAGTTTCAAAGAGCTAGCCCAAACCGTGTTTTATTTAGAGTAAAAACTACATGTATCCATATTGGAGAAAACTTTGTGAAACGTAAAAATAAAAACGGTTACTGCAAAGGAACGGTTTAAACTAGAAGAACGAAATTTGGTGAGCCAAGTGGCATTGGTGTACTGATCATTACCTGCAAGTATCATCAAGATGGGGAGAAAAAATGTTTGCTGAGATTTCAGGAAACTCGTATTTTTTGGAAGTTTGGCAACCCCTTTCAATGAAACAGATTCTCGTCAGTCCCTTCTTGGGGCTACTTCAATAGGACACAAACCATAGCGATAGAACTTGGAACTACATTATTGTGCCAAGTTTCAAAGAGCTAGCACAAACCGTGTTTGATTTAGAGTTCCAACTACATGTATCCATATAAGAGAAAACAGAGTGAAACCTAAACATGAAAAGGTTACTGCAAACGAATGGTTTAACCTAGAAGAACGAAATTTTGGTGAGCCAAATGGGATTGGTGACCTGATCATTACCTGCAAGTATCATCAAGATTGGTTGAAAAAATGTTTGCTGAGATTTTAGGAAACTCGTAGTTTTTGGAAGATTGGCAACCCCCTTTCAATGAAAGTGATTCTCGTCAGTCTCTGCTTGGGGCTACTTCAATAGGACACAAAAAATAGCGATAGAACTTGGAACTATATTCTTGTGCCAAGTTTCAAGAGGTAGCACAAACCGTGTTTGATTTAGAGTTCCAACTACCTGTATCCATATAGGAGAAAACAGAGTGAAACCTAAACATGAAAACGGTTACTGCAAATGAACGGTTTAACCTAGAAGAAAGAAATTTGGTGAGCCAAGTGGCACTGGTGTACGGATCATTACCTGCAAGTATCATCAAGATTGGGTG
>NW_027552278.1:0-32284 GCF_045843805.1 Urocitellus parryii
ATCTCAAAGCAGAATTAATCAACACATTTTATCTGGGATTTTGGCTGCTAATCAAAGGATAGATCTGCTTCAAGCTCAAGTTGAGGAATTGTCTGACCTAGTACATTTGGGTTGTATTGATCAACGAGCACATTTATGTATAACCTCTGTCAGATTTTATGATTCCAGAAATGCCTCATGCATCATCGGAGAGTATCTATCCGGAACCTGGTCCATGGAAGCAGAAAACTTGATCCAGTCTCAACTAACTCAGATAGCTGTTTTGAACAACACCCTTGTCGTACCAGTGACTTTGGGACAATTCACCCGTTGGATTTCTTCTGCCTTTTCCTTTTTTAAGGAGTGGGTGGGAATAGGCATTTTTGATGCAATGTGTTGCTTTGGTATGTTTCTCTGCTTGTGGTTTCTCTGTCGCCTCAAGGCCCGCAGTGCTCACGATAAGGCTATGATCATACAAGCTCTTGCTGCTTTAGAAAACGGCAACTCGCCACAGGTCTGGCTTTCGCATCTTAAACAGTAAACCTTTGACATGGTCGTTGCACCCCAAGTTATTATAACATTGCACTGGGATCGACATGTCTTTCCTCGCTGTTCTCTTAGTGTTGGAAAGCCCTTGAACTCTGCCGGTCTTGCTGCCATTGCACGCAGATGGGTTTCCACACTAGTGCTTCTCTATCGCTTTAAAGTCCGTGCCTTTCTTTCAGGGTGCTGTCAACTTGTTTGTCATTGTACACAGCCACAGTTCAGCCTCAGCTATCCCCCTCCGTCCACCATCGTCACGGTACAGGATGCGAGGCAAGGCACTGCACTTGAGTGATCCTTGGAGTGGACCTCAAGGAGAGCATGTCCTATTGCATGCGGGTTTGACGTCCTTCCTTACCCCACCTTATCCACGCCCCGCCCCACGAAAAAAGGCGTCGGCTGATATGGCCTCAGATCTGGGGAAGGGCCCTCCTTAGGGCTGAGCCATACTATGCAGCCACTTCTGCACAGTGGGATAGGACCTCTACTCTCGCCTGTATTGTCATACAAAAACAAAAAAGGGGGAACTGTGGTGAGCTGTTTCTGTGAACTGTGGCCGCCATTACAAGATGGCGCTGGTTTCCCCTGTAGTCTGTGACAAACAACTCCTTATCAGAATGAGTTGGCACGCTGTGACTTGGCACCCTGTGAGAAAAGTCCACGTGGCAGCTTCGCATTGGGGCTTGAGGTGATTTATTAAGGCTGGGAGGGGCATCCGGGGGAGAGAAGAAAAAGTATCAAGGACCTGAATAAACTGCTGAGAGAAGATTCCCGAGTTGCGTCTTCCTTGCGGGCAAGGGGTCGCGACACATTTTTGCACCCAATCTTGATGATACTTGCAGGTCATGATCAGTACACCAATCCAACTTGGTCTCACCAAATTTCATTCTTCTAGGGCACACCGTTCCTTTGCAGTAACCGTTTTCATGTTTAGGTTTCACTCTGTTTTCTCCGATATGGATACATGTAGTTTGAACTCGAAATCAAACACGGTTTGTGCAAGCTCTTTGAAACATGACACAATAATATAGTTCCACGTTCTATCGCTATGGTTTGTGTCCTATTGAAGTAGCCCCAAGCAGAGACTGACGAGAATCACTTTTATTGAAAGGGATTGCCACGCTTCCAAAAAACTACGAGTTTCCTGAAATCTCAGCAAACATTTTTTCACCCAATATTGATGTTGCTTCCATTTAATGATCAGCCCACCAATCCCACTTGGCTCACCAAATTTTGTTCTTCTAGGTTAAACGGTTCCTTTGCAGTAACCGTTTTCATGTTTAGGTTTCACTCTGTTTTCTCCTATATGGATACATGTAGTTGGAATTCGAAATCAAACACGGTTTGTGCAAGCTCTTTGAAACTTGGCACAATAATGTAGTTACAAGTTCTATCGCTATGGATTGTGTCCTATTGAAGTAGCCCCAAGCAGAGACTGACGAGAATCACTTTCATTGAAAGGGGTTGCCAAGCTTCCAAAAAACTGCGAGTTTCCGGAAATCCTAGCAAACATTTTTTCACCCAATCTTGATGATGCTTAAATTTCATGATCAGGCCACCAATCCCACTTGGCTCACCAAATTTCGTTCTTCTCGGTTAAACCGTTGCTTTCCAGTAACCGTTTTCAAGTTTAGGTTTCAGTGTGTTTTCTCTTTTATGGATACATGTACTTGGAACTCTAAATCAAACACGGTTTGTGCTAGCTCTTTGAAACTTGGCACAACAATGTACTTCCAAGTTCTATCGCTATGGTTTGTGTCCTATTGAAGTAGCCCCAAGCAGAGACTGATGAGAATCACTTTGATTGAAAGGGGTTGCCAAACTTCCAAAAAACTGCGCGTTTCCGGAAATCTCAGCAAACATTTTTTCACCCAATCTTGATGATACTTGCAGGTCATGATCAGCCCACCAATCCCACTTGGCTCACCAAATTTCGTTCTTCTAGGTTAAACCGTTCCTTTGCAGTAACCGTTTTCATCTTTAGGTTTCACTCTGTTTTCTCCTATATGGATACATGTAGTTGGAACTCTAAATCAAACACGGTTTGTGCTAGCTCTTTGAAACTTGGCACAATAATGTAGTTCCAAGTACTATCACTATGGTTTGTGTAATATTGAAGAAGCCCCAAGCAGAGACTACAAGAATCACTTTCATTGAAAGGTTGCCAAGCTTCCAAATAGTACGAGTTTCCGGAAATCTCAGCAAACATTTTTTCACCCAATCTTGATGATGCTTGCAGGTAATGATCAGTACACCAATCCCACTTGGCTCACCAAATTTCGTTCTTCTAGTTTAAACCGTTCCTTTGCAGAAACCGTTTTCATGTTTAGGTTTCACTCTGTTTTCTCCTATATGGATACATGTAGTTGGAACTCTAAATCAAACACGGTTTATGATAGCTCTTTGAAACTTGGCACAATAATGTAGTTCCAAGTTCTATCACTATGATTTGTGTCCTATTGAAGTAGCCTCAAGCAGAGACTGACGAGAATCACTTTCATTGAAAGGGGTTGCCAAGCTTCCAAGAAACTACGAGTTTCCTGAAATCTCAGCAAACATTTTTGCACCCTATCTTGATGATACTTGCAGGTCATGATCAGTACACCAATCCAACTTGTCTCACCAAATTTCATTCTTCTAGGGCAAACCGTTCCTTTGCAGTAACCGTTTTCATGTTTAGGTTTCACTCTCTTTTCTCCTATATGGATATATGTAGTTGGATCTCTAAATCAAACACGGTTTGTGCAAGCTCTTTGAAACATGACACAATAATATAGTTCCACGTTCTATCGCTATGGTTTGTGTCCTATTGAAGTAGCCCCAAGCAGAGACTGACGAGAATCACTTTCATTGAAAGGGGTTGCCACGCTTCCAAAAAACTACGAGTTTCCTGAAATCTCAGCAAACATTTTTTCACCCAATATTGATGTTGCTTCCATTTTATGATCAGCCCACCAATCCCACTTGGCTCACCAAATTTTGTTCTTCTAGGTTAAACGGTTCCTTTGCAGTAACCGTTTTCATGTTTAGGTTTCAGTGTGTTTTCTCTTATATGGATACATGTACTTGGAACTCTAAATCAAACACGGTTTGTGCTAGCTCTTTGAAACTTGGCACAACAATGTACTTCCAAGTTCTATCGCTATGGTGTGTGTCCTATTGAAGAAGCCCCAAGCAGAGACTGACGAGAATCACTTTCATTGAAAGGAGTTGCCAAGCTTCCAAAAAACTGCGAGTTTCCTGAAATCTCAGCAAACATTTTTTCACCCAATCTTGATGATACTTGCAGGTAGTGATCATTACATGAATCCCACTTGGCTCACCAAATTTCGTTCTCCTACGTTAAACCGTTCCTTTGCAGTAACCGTTTTCATGTTTAGGTTTCACTCTGTTTTCTCGTATACGGATACATGTAGTTGGAACTCTAAATCAAACACAGTTTGTGCTAGCTCTTGAAACTTGGTACAATAATGTAGTTCCAAGTTCTATCACTATAGTTTGTGTCCTATTGAAGTATCCCCAAGCAGAGACTGACGAGAATCACTTTCATTGACAGGGGTTGCCAAGCTTCCAAAAAACTGCAAGTTTCCTGAAATCTCAGCAAACATTTTTTCACCCAATCTTGATGATTCTTCCATTTAATTTATCAGCCCACCAATCCCACTTGGCTCACCAAATTTCGTTCTTCGAGGTTAAACCGTTCCTTTGCAGTAATCGTTTTCATGTTTAGGTTTCACTCTGTTTTCTCCTATATGGATACATGTAGTTGGAACTCGAAATCAAACACGGTGTGTGCAAGCTCTTTGAAATATGGCACAATAATGTAGTTCCAAGTTCTATCGCTATGGTTTGTGTCCGATTGATGTAGCCCCAAGCAGAGACTCACTAGAATCACTTTCATTGAAAGGGGTTGCCAAGATTCCAAAAAACTGCGAGTTTCATGAAATCTCAGCAAACATTTTTTCACCCAATATTGATGATGTTTCCATTTAATGATCAGCCCACCAATCCCACTTGGCTCACCAAATTTCGTTCTTGTAGGTTAAACCGTTCTTTTGCAGTATCCGTTTTCATGTTTAGGTATCACTCTGTTTTCTCCTATATGGGTACATGTAGTTGGAATTCTACATCAAACACGGTTTGTGCTAGCTCTTTGAAACTTGGCACAATAATGTAGTTCCAAGTTCTATCGCTATGGTTTGTGTCCTATTGAAGAAGCCCCAAGCAGAGACTGATTAGAATCACTTTTGTTGAAAGGGGATGACAAGCTTCCAAAAAGTATGAGTTTCTGGAAATCTCAGCAAACATTTTTTCACCCAATCTTGATGATACATCCATTTAATGATCAGTCCACCAATCCCACATGGCTCTCCAAATTGCGTTCTTCTAGGTTAAACCGTTCCTCTGCAGTAACCGTTTTCATGTTTAGGTTTCACTCTGTTTTCTACTATATGGATACATGTATTTGGAACTCTAAATCAAACACGGTTTGTGCTAGCTCTTTGAAACTTGGCACAATAATGTAGTTCCAAGTTCTATGACTATGGTTTGTGTGCTATTGAAGAAGCCCCAAGCAGAGACTGACGAGAATCACTTTCATTGAAAGGGATTGCCAAGCTTCCAAAAAGTACGAGTTTAAGGAAATCTCAGCAAACATTTTTTCACCCAATCTTGATGATACTCCCATTTAATGATCAGTACACCAATTCCACTTAGCTCACCAAATTTCGTTCTTCTCGGTTAAACCGTTCTTTTGCAGTATCCGTTTTCATGCTTAGGTTTCACTCTGTTTTCTCCTATATGGATACATGTAGTTGGAACTCTAAATCAAACACGGTTTGTGCTAGATCTTTCAAACTTGGCACAATAATGTAGTTCCAAGTTCTATCGCTATAGTTTGTGTCCTATTGAAGTAGCCCCAAGCCGAGACTGACGAGAATCACTTTCATTGAAAGGGGTTGCCAAGCTTCCAAAAACTTGCAAGTTTCCGGAAATCTCAGCAAACATTTTTTCACCCAATCTTAATGATACTTCCCTTTAATGATCAGCCCACCAATCCCACTTGGCTCACCAAATTTCGTTCTTCTAGGTTAAACCGTTCCTTTGCAGTAACCGTTTTCAAGTTTAGGTTTCACTCTGTTTTCTCCTATATGGATACATGTAGTTGGAACTCGAAATCAAACACGGTTAGTGCAAGCTCTTTGAAACATGGCACAATAATGTAGTTCCAAGTTTTATCGCTATGGTATGTGTCCTATTGAAGTAGCCCAAGCAGAGACTGACAAGAATCACTTTCATTGAAAGGGGTTGCCAAGCTTGCCAAAAAGTATGAGTTTCCAGAAATCTCAGCAAACATTTTTTCACCCAATCTAGATGATACTTCCATTTAATAATCAGCCCACCAATCCCACTTGGCTCACCAAGTTTCGTTCTTCTAGGTTAATCCGTTCCTTTGCAGTAACCGTTTTCACTCTGTTTTCTCCTATATGGATATATGTAGTTGGAACTCGAAATCAAACACGGTTAGTGCAAGCTCTTTGAAACATGGCACAATAATATAGTTCCAAGTTCTATCGCTATGGTTTGTGTCCTATTGAAGTAGCCCCAAGCAGAGTCTTACAAGAATCACTTTCATTAAAAGGGGTTGCCAAGCTTCCAAAAAGTACGAGTTTCCGGAAATCTCAGCAAACAATTTTTCACCCAATCTTGATGATACTTGCAGGTAATGATCAGTACACCAATCCCACTTGGCTCACCAAATTTCGTTCTTCTAGGTTAAACCGTTCCTTTGCAGAAACCGTTTTTATGTTTAGGTTTCACTCTGTTTTCTCCTATATGGATACATGTAGTTGGAACTCTAAATGAAACACGGTTTATTCAAGCTCTTTGAAAGTTGGCACAATAATGTAGTTCCAAGTTCTATCACTATGGTTCTGTGTCCTATTGAAGTAGCCCCAAGCAGAGACTGACGAGAATCACTTTCATTGAAAGGGGTTGCCAAGCTTCCAAAAAACTACGAGTTTCCTGAAATCTCAGCAAACATTTTTTCACCCAATATTGATGATACTTGCAGGTAGTGATCACTACACGAATCCCACTTGGCTCACCAAATTTCGTTCTTCTAGGTTAAACCATTCCTTTGCAGTAACCGTTTTCATGTTTAGGTTTCACTCTGTTTTCTCCTATATGGATACATGTAGTTGGAACTCTAAATCAAACACGGTTTGTGCTAGCTCTTTGAAACTTGGCACAATAATGTAGTTCCAAGTTCTATCGCAATGGTTTGTGTCCTATTGATGTAGCCCCAAGTAGAGACTGACGAGAATCACTTTCATTGAGGGTGTTGGCAAGCATCCAAAAAACTACGAGTTTCCTGAAATCGCAGCAAACATTTTTTCACCCAATCTTGATGATACTTGCAGGTAGTGATCAGTACACGAATCCCACTTGGATCACCAAATTTCGTTCTTCTAGGTTAAACCGTTCCTTTGCAGTAACCGTTTTCATGTTTAGGTATCACTCTGTTTTCTCCTATAGGGATACATGTATTTGGAACTCTAAATCAAACACGGTTTGTGCTAGCTCTTTGAAACATGGCACAATAATGTAGTTCCAAGTTCTATCGCTATGGTTTGTGTCCTATTGAAGAAGCCCCAAGCAGAGACTGATGAGAATCACTTTCATTGAAAGGATTGCCAAGCTTCCAAAAGTACGAGTTTCCGGAAATCTCAACACACATTTTTTCACCCAATCTTGATGATACTTCCATTTAATGATCAGCCCCCCAATCCCACTTGGCTCACCAAATTTCGTTCTTCTAGGTTAAACCGTTCCTTTGCAGTAACTGTTTTCATGTTTAGGTTTCACACTGTTTTCTCCTAATGGATACATGTAGTTGGAACTCTAAATCAAACACGGTTTGTGCTAGCTCTTTGAAACATGGCACAATAATGTAGTTCCAAGTTCTATCGCTATGGTTTGTGTCCTATTGAAGTAGCCCCAAATAGAGACTGACGAGAATTACTTTCATTGAAAGGGGTTGCCAAGCTTCCAAAAAACTGCGAGTTTCCTGAAATCTCAGCAAACATTTTTTCACCCAATCTTGATGATACTTGCAGGTAGTGATCAGTACATGAATCCCACTTGGCTCACCAAATTTCGTTATTCTAGGTTAAATCGTTCCTTTGCAGTAACCGTTTTCATGTTTAGGTTTCACTGTGTTTTCTCCCATATGGATACATGTAGTTGGAACTCGAAATCAAACACGGTTTGTGCTAGCTCTTTGAAACTTGGCACAATAATGTAGTTCCAAGTTCTATCGCTATGGTTTGTGTCCTATTGAAGTAGCTTCAAGCAGAGACTGATGAGTTTCACTTTCTTTGAAATCGGTTGCCAAGCTTCCAAAAAACTACGAGTTTTCCTGAAATCTCAGCAAACATTTTTTCACCCAATCTTGATGATACTTCCATTTAATGATCAGCCCACCAATCCCACTTGGCTCACCAAATTTTGTTCTTTTAGGTTAAACCGTTCTTTTTGCAGTATCCGTTTTCATGTTTAGGTTTCACTCTGTATTCTCCTATATGGATACATATATTTTGAATTCAAAACAAACACGCTTTGTGCTAGCTCTATGAAACTTGGCACAATAATGTAGTTCCAAGTTCTATCGCTATGGTTTGTGTCCTATTGAAGTAGCCCCAAGTAGAGACTGACGAGAATCACTTTCATTGAAAGGGGTTGCCAAGCATCCAAAAAACTACGAGTTTCCTGAAATCTCAGCAAACATTTTTTCACCCAATCTTGATGATACTTCCATTTAATGATCAGCCCACCAATCCCATATAGCTCACCAAATTTCGTTCTTCTAGGTTAAACCGTTCCTTTGCAGTAACCGTTTTCATGTTTAGGTTTCACTCTGTTTTCTCCTATATGGATACATGTAGTTGGAACTCTAAATCAAACACGGTTTGTGCTAGCTCTTTGAAACATGGCACAATAATGTAGTTCCAAGTTTTATCGCTATGGTTTGTGTCCTAATGAAGTAGCCCCAAGCAGAGACTGACGAGAATCACTTTCATTGAAAGGGATTGCCAAGCTTCCAAAAAGTACGAGTTTCCTGAAATCTCAGCGAACATTTTTTCACCCAATCTTGATGATACTTCCATTTTATGATCAGCCGAACAATCCCACTTGGCTCACCAAATTTCGTTCTTCTAGGTTAAACCGTTCATTTGCAGTAACCGTTTTCATGTTTAGGTTTCACTCTGTTTTCTCCTATATGGATACATGTAGTTGGAACTCTAAATCAAACACGGTTTGTGCTAGCTCTTTGAAACTTGGCACAATAATGTAGTTCCAAGTTCTATCGCTATGGTTTGTGTCCTATTGAAGTAGCCCCATGCAGAGAGTGATGAAAATCACTTTCTTTGAAAGGGGTTGCCAAACTTCCAAAAAACTACGAGTTTTCCTGAAATCTCAGCAAACATTTTTTCACCCAATCTTGATGATACTTGCAGGTAGTGATCAGTACATGAATCCCACTTGGCTCACCAAATTTCGTTATTCTAGGTTAAATCGTTCCTTTGCAGTAACCGTTTTCATGTTTAGGTTTCACTGTGTTTTCTCCCATATGGATACATATAGTTGGAACTCGAAATCAAACACGGTTTGTGCTAGCTCTTTGAAACTTGGCACAATAATGTAGTTCCAAGTTCTATCGCAATGGTTTGTGTCCTATTGAAGTAGCCCCAAGTAGAGACTGACGAGAATCACTTTCATTGAAAGGGGTTGCCAAGCATCCAAAAAAATACGAGTTTCCTGAAATCTCAGCAAACATTTTTTCACCCAATCTTGATGATACTTCCATTTAATGATCAGCCCACCAATCCCACTTGGCTCACCAAATTTCGTTCTTCTAGGTTAAACCGTTCCTTTGCAGTAACCGTTTTCATGTTTAGGTTTCACTCTGTTTTCTCCTATATGGCTACATGTAGTTGGAACTCGAAATCAAACACGGTTAGTGCAAGCTCTTTGAAACATGGCACAATAATGTAGTTCCAAGTTTTATCGCTATGGTATGTGTCCTATTGAAGTAGCCCCAAGCAGAGACTGACGAGAATCACTTTCATTGAAAGGGGTTGCCAAGCTTGCAAAAAGTACGAGTTTCCAGAAATCTCAGCAAACATTTTTTCACCCAATCTAGATGATACTTCCATTTAATAATCAGCCCACCAATCCCACTTGGCTCACCAAGTTTCGTTCTTCTAGGTTAATCCGTTCCTTTGCAGTAACCGTTTTCACTCTGTTTTCTCCTATATGGATATATGTAGTTGGAACTCGAAATCAAACACGGTTAGTGCAAGCTCTTTGAAACATGGCACAATAATATAGTTCCAAGTTCTATCGCTATGGTTTGTGTCCTATTGAAGTAGCCCCAAGCAGAGTCTTACAAGAATCACTTTCATTGAAAGGGGTTGCCAAACTTCCAAAAAGTACGAGTTTCCGGAAATCTCAGCAAACAATTTTTCACCCAATCTTGATGATACATGCAGGTAATGATCAGTACACCAATCCCACTTGGCTCACCAAATTTCGTTCTTCTAGGTTTAACCGTTCCTTTGCAGAAACCGTTTTTATGTTTAGGTTTCACTCTGTTTTCTCCTATATGGATACATGTAGTTGGAACTCTAAATCAAACACGGTTTGTGCTAGCTCTTTGAAACATGGCACAATAATGTAGTTCCAAGTTCTATCGCTATGGTTTGTGTCCTATTGAAGTAGCCCCAAATAGAGACTGACGAGAATCACTTTCATTGAAAGGGGTTGCCAAGCTTCCAAAAAACTGCGAGTTTCCTGAAATCTCAGCAAACATTTTTTCACCCAATATTGATGATACTTGCAGGTAGTGATCAGTACACAAATCCAACTTGGCTCAAAAAAATTTCGTTCTTCTAGGTTAAACCGTTCCTTTGCAGTAACCGTTTTCATGTTTAGGTTTCACTCTGTTTTCTCCTATATGGATACATGTAGTTGGAACTCTAAATCAAACACGGTTTGTGCTAGCTCTTTGAGACTTGGCACAATAATGTAGGTCCAAGGTCTATGCTTATGGTTTGTGTCCTATTGAAGTAGCCCAAAGCAGAGACTGACGAGAATCACTTTCATTGAAAGGGGTTGCCAAGCTTCCAAAAAAACTGCGAGTTTCCTGAAATCTCAGCAAACATTTTTTCAACCAATGTTGATGATACTTGCTGGTAATGATCAGACCACCAATCCCACTTGACTCACCAAATTGCGTTCTTCTAGGTTAAACCGTTCCTTTGCAGTAACCGTTTTCACGTTTAGGTTTCACTCTGTTTTCTCCTATATGGATACATGTAGTTGGAACTCTAAATCAAACAATGTTTGTCCTAGCTCTTTGAAACTTGGCACAATAATGTAGTTCCAAGTTCTATCGCTATGGTTTGTGTCCTACTGATGTAGCCCCAAGCAGAGATTGAGGAGAATCACTTTCATTGAAAGGGGTTGCCAAGCTTCCAAAAAACTACGAGTTTCCTGAAATCTCAGCAAACATATTTTCACCCAATCTTGATGAAACTTCCATTTAATGATCAGCCCACCAATCCCACTTGGCTCACCAAATTTCGTTCTTCTAGGTTAAACCGTTCCTTTGCAGTAACCGTTTTCATGTTTAGATTTCACTCTGTTTTCTCCTATATGGATACATGTAGTTGGAACTCTAAATCAAACACGGTTTGTGCTACCTCTGTGAAACTTGGCAGAATAATGTACTTCCAAGTTCTATCGCTGTGGTTTGTGTCCTATTGAAGTAGCCCCAAGTAGAGACTGACGAGAATCACTTTCATTAAAAGAAGTTTCCAAGCTTCCAAAAAAACTGCGAGTTTCCTGAAATCTCAGCAAACATTTTTTCAACCAATGTTGATGATACTTGCTGGTAATGATCGGACCACCAATGCCACTTGACTCACCAAATTACGTTCTTCTAGGTTAAACCGTTCATTTGCAGTAACCGTTTTCATGTTTAGGTTTCACTCTGTTTTCTTCTATATGGATACATGTAGTTGGAACTCTAAATCAAACACGGTTTGTGCTAGCTTTTTTTAAATTGGCACAAAAATGTAGTTCCAAGTTCTACCGCTATGGTTTGTGTCCTATTGAAGAAGCCCCAAGCAGAGACTGACGAGAATCACTTTCATTGAAAGGGGTTGCCAAGCTTCCAAAAAAACTGCGATTTTCCTGAAATCTCAGCAAACATTTTTTCACCCAATCTTGATGATACTTGCAGGTAGTGATCAGTACACAAATCCCACATGGCTCAAAAAAATTTCATTCTTCTAGGTTAAACCGTTCCTTTGCAGTAACCGTTTTCATGTTTAGGTTTCACTCTGTTTTCTCCTATATGGATACATGTAGTTGGAACTCTAAATCAAACACGGTTTGTGCTAGCTCTTTGAAATTTGGCACAATAATGTAGTTCCAAGTTCTATCGCTATGGTTTGTGTCCTATTGAAGTAGCCCCAAGCAGAGACTGACGAGAATCACTTTCATTGAAAGGGGTTGCCAAGCTTCCAAAAAAACTGCGAGTTTCCTGAAATCTCAGCAAACATTTTTTCAACCAATGTTGATGATACTTGCTGGTAATGAACGGACCACCAATCCCACTTGACTCACCAAATTTCGTTCTTCTAGGTTAAACCGTTCCTTTGCAGTAACCTTTTCATATTTAGGTTTCACTCTGTTTTCTTCTATATGGATACATGTAGTTGGAACTCTAAATCAAACACGGTTTGTGCTAGCTCTTTGAAACTTGGCACAATAATGTAGTTCCAAGTTCTATCGCTATGGTTTGTGTCCAATTGAAGTAGCCCCAAGCCGAGACTGATGAGAATCACTTTCATTGAAATGGGTTGCCAAGCTTCCAAAAAACTGCGTTTCCTGAAATCTCAGCAAACATTTTTTCACCCAATCTTGATGATACTTTCAGGTAGAGATCACTACATGAATCCCACTTGGCTCACCAAATTTCGTTCTTCTAGGTTAAACCGTTCCTTTGCAGTAACCGTTTCCATGTTTAGGTTTCACTCTGTTTTCTCCTATATGGATACATGTAGTTGGAACTCTAAATCAAACACGGTTTGTCCTAACTCTTTGAAACTTGGCACAATAATGTAGTTCCAAGTTCTATCGCTATGGTTTGTGTCCTACTGATGTAGCCCCAAGCAGAGACTGACGAGAATCACTTTCATTGAAATGGGTTGCCAAGCTTCAAAAAAACTACGAGTTTCCTGAAATCTCAGCAAACATTTTTTCACCCAATCTTGATGATACTTGCAGGCCATGATCAGTACACCAATCCCACATGGCTCACCAAATTTCGTTCTTCTAGGTTAAACCGTTCCTTTGCAGTAACCGTTTTCATGTTTAGGTTGCACTCTGTTTTCTCCTATATGGAGAAATGTAGTTGGAACTCTAAATCAAACACGGTTTGTGCTAGCTCTTTGAAACTTGGCACAATAATGTAGTTCCAAGTTCTATCGCTATGGTTTGTGTCCTATTGAAGTAGCCCCAAGCAGAGACTGACGAGAATCACTTTCATTGAAAGGGGTTGCCAAGCTCCCAAAAAACTGCGAGTTTCCTGAAATCTCAGCAAACATTTTTTCACCCAATGTTGATGATAGTTCCATTTAATGATCAGCCCACCAATCCCACTTATCTAACCAAATGTCCTTCTTCTAGGTTAAACCGTTCCTTTGCAGTAACAGTTGTCATGTTTAGGTTTCACTCTGTTTTCTCCTATATGGATACATGTAGTTGGAACTCTAAATCAAACACGGTTTGTGCTAGCTCTTTGAAACTTGGAACAATAATGTAGTTCCAAGTTCTATCGCTATGGTTTGTGTCCTATTGAAGTAGCCCCAAGCAGAGACTGATGGGAATCACTTTCACAGAAATGGGTTGCCAAGCTTCCAAAAAACTGCGAGTTTCCGGAAATCTCAGCAAACATTTTTTCACCCACTGTTGATGATACTTCCATTTAATGATCAACCCACCAATCCCACTTATCTCACCAAATTTCGTTCTTCTAGGTTAAACCGTTCCTTTGCAGTAACCGTTTTCATGTTTAGGTTTCACTCTGTTTTCTCCTATATGGATACATGTAGTTGGAACTCTAAATCAAACACGGTTTGTTCTAGCTCTTTGAAACTTGGCACAATAATGTAGTTCCAAGTTCTATCGCTATGGTTTGTGTCCAATTGAAGTAGCCCCATGCAGAGACTGATGAGAATCACTTTCATTGAAAGGGGTTGCCAAGCTTCCAAAAAGCTGCGTTTCTTAAAATCTCAGCAAACATTTTTTCACCCAAACTTGATGATACTTGCAGGTAGTGATCAGTACACGAATCACACTTGGCTCACCAAATTTCGTTGTTCTAGGTTAAACCGCTCCTTTGCAGTAACCGTTTTCATGTTTAGGTTTCACTCTGTTATCTCCTATATGGATACAGGTAGTTGGAACTCTAAATCAAACATGGTTTGTGCAAGCTCTTTGAAACTTGGCACAGTAATGTAGTTCCAAGTAATATCGCTATGGGTTGTGTCCTATTGAAGTAGCCCCAATCAGAGACTGACGAGAATCACTTTCATTGAAAGGGGTTGCCAAGCTTCCCAAAAACTGCGTTTCCTGAAATCTCAGCAAACATTTTTTCACCCAATCTTGATGATACTTTCAGGTAGAGATCACTACATGAATCCCACTTGGCTCACCAAATTTCGTTCTTCTAGGTTAAACCGTTCCTTTGCAGTAACCGTTTCCATGTTTAGGTTTCACTCTGTTTTCTCCTATATGGATACATGTAGTTGGAACTCTAAATCAAACACGGTTTGTCCTAGCTCTTTGAAACTTGGCACAATAATGTAGTTCCAAGTTCTATCGCTATGGTTTGTGTCCTATTGAAGTAGCCCCAAGCAGAGACTGATGAGTTTCACTTTGTTGAAATCGGTTGCCAAGCTTCCAAAAAACTACGAGTTTTCCTGAAATCTCAGCAAACATTTTTTCACCCAATCTTGATGATACTTCCATTTAATGATCAGCCCACCAATCCCACTTGGCTCACCAAATTTTGTTCTTTTAGGTTAAACCGTTCTTTTGCAGTATCCGTTTTCATGTTTAGGTTTCACTCTGTATTCTCCTATATGGATACATATATTTTGAATTCAAAACAAACACGCTTTGTGCTAGCTCTATGAAACTTGGCACAATAATGTAGTTCCAAGTTCTATCGCTATGGTTTGTGTCCTATTGAAGTAGCCCCAAGTAGAGACTGACGAGAATCACTTTCATTGAAAGGGGTTGCCAAGCATCCAAAAAACTACGAGTTTCCTGAAATCTCAGCAAACTTTTTTTCACCCAATCTTGATGATACTTCCATTTAAAGATCAGCCCACCAATCCCATATAGCTCACCAAATTTCGTTCTTCTAGGTTAAACCGTTCCTTTGCAGTAACCGTTTTCATGTTTAGGTTTCACTCTGTTTTCTCCTATATGGATACATGTAGTTGGAACTCTAAATCAAACACGGTTTGTGCTAGCTCTTTGAAACATGGCACAATAATGTAGTTCCAAGTTTTATCGCTATGGTTTGTGTCCTATTGAAGTAGCCCCAAGCAGAGACTGACGAGAATCACTTTCATTGAAAGGGATTGCCAAGCTTCCAAGAAGTACGAGTTTCCTGAAATCTCAGCAAACATTTTTTCACCCAATCTTGATGATACTTCCATTTAATGATCAGCCGAACAATCCCACTTGGCTCACCAAATTTCGTTCTTCTAGGTTAACCGTTCATTTGCAGTAACCGTTTTCATGTTTAGGTTTCACTCTGTTTTCTCCTATATGGATACATGTAGTTGGAACTCTAAATCAAACACGGTTTGTGCTAAGCTCTTTGAAACTTGGCACAATAATGTAGTTCCAAGTTCTATCGCTATGGTTTGTGTCCTATTGAAGTAGCCCCATGCAGAGACTGATGAAAATCACTTTCTTTGAAAGGGGTTGCCAAACTTCCAAAAAACTACGAGTTTTCCTGAAATCTCAGCAAACATTTTTTCACCCAATCTTGATGATACTTGCAGGTAGTGATCAGTACATGAATCCCACTTGGCTCACCAAATTTCGTTATTCTAGGTTAAATCGTTCCTTTGCAGTAACCGTTTTCATGTTTAGGTTTCACTGTGTTTTCTCCCATATGGATACATATAGTTGGAACTCGAAATCAAACACGGTTTGTGCTAGCTCTTTGAAACTTGGCACAATAATGTAGTTCCAAGTTCTATCGCAATGGTTTGTGTCCTATTGAAGTAGCCCCGATCAGAGACTGACGAGAATCACTTTCATTGAAAGGGGTTGCCAAGCATCCAAAAAACTACGAGTTTCCTGAAATCTCAGCAAACATTTTTTCACCCAATCTTGATGATACTTCCATTTAATGATCAGCCCACCAATCCCACTTGGCTCACCAAATTTCGTTCTTCTAGGTTAAACCGTTCCTTTGCAGTAACCGTTTTCATGTTTAGGTTTCACTCTGTTTTCTCCTATATGGATACATGTAGTTGGAACTCTAAATCAAAAACGGTTTGTGCTAGCTCTTTGAAACATGGCACAATAATGTAGTTCCAAGTTTTATCGCTATGGTTTGTGTCCTATTGAAGTAGCCCCAAGCAGAGACTGACGAGAATCACTTTCATTGAAAGGGATTGCCAAGCTTCCAAGAAGTACGAGTTTCCGGAAATCTCAGCAAACATTTTTTCACCCAATCTTGATGATACTTCCATTTAATGATCAGGCGAACAATCCCACTTGGCTCACCAAATTTCGTTCTTCTAGGTTAAACCTTTCCTTTGCAGTAACCGTTTTCATGTTTAGGTTTCACTCTGTTTTCTCCTATATGGATACATGTAGTTGGAACTCTAAATCAAACATGGTTTGTGCTAGCTCTTTGAAACTTGGCTCAATAATGTAGTTCCAAGTTCTATCCCTATGGTTTGTGTCCTATGGAAGTAAGCCCGAAGCAGAGACTGACGAGAATCACTTTCATTAAAAGGGCTTGCCAAGCTTCCAAAAAACTGCGAGTTTCCTGAAATGTCAGCAAACATTTTTTCACCCTATCTTGATGATACTTCCATTTAATGATCAGCCCACCAATCCCACTTGGCTCACCAAATTTTATTCTTCTAGGTTAAACCGTTACTATGCAGTAACTGTTTTCATGTTTAGGTTTCACTCTGTATTCTCCTATATGGATACATATATTTTTAATTCAAAATCAAACACGCTTTGTGCCAGATCTTTGAAACTTGGCAAAATAATGTAGTTCCAAGTTCTATCGCTATGGTTTTTGTCCTATTGAAGTAGCCCCAAGTAGAGACTGACGAGAATCACTTTCATTGAAAGGGGTTGCCAAGCATCCAAAAAGTACGAGTTTCCGGAAATCTCAGCAAACATTTTTTCACCCAATCTTGATGATACTTCCATTTAATGATCAGCCCACCAATCCCACTTGGCTCACCAAATTTCGTACTTCTAGGTTAAACCGTTCCTTTGCAGTAACCGTTTTCATATTTAGGTTTCACTCTGTTTTCTCCTATATGGATACATGTAGTTGGAACTCTAAATCAAACAAGGTTTTTTGCTAGCTCTTTGAAACTTGGCACAATAAAGTAGTTCCAAGTTCTATCGCTATGGTTTGTGTCCTATTGAAGTAACCCCAAGCAGAGACTGCGTAGAATCACTTTCATTGAAAGGGGTTGCCAAGCTTCCAAAAAGTACGAGTTTCCGGAAATCTCAGCAAACATTTTTTCACCCAATTTGATGATACTTGCAGGTAATGATCAGTACACCAATCCCACTTGGCTCACCAAATTTCGTTCTTCTAGGTTAAACCGTCCCTTTGCAGAAACCGTTTTCATGTTTAGGTTTCACTCTGTTTTCTCCTATATGGATACATGTAGTTGGAACTCCATATCAAACACGGTTTATGCTAGCTCTTTGAAACTTGGCACAATAATGTAGTTCCAAGTTCTATCACTATGATTTGTGTCCTATTGAAGTAGCCGCAAGCAGAGACTGACGAGAATCACTTTCATTGAAAGGTGTTGCCAAGCTTCCAAGAAACTACGAGTTTCCTGAAATCTCCGCAAACATTTTTTCACCCAATCTTGATGATACTTGCAGGTAGTGATCAGTACACCAATCCAACTTGGCTCACCAAATTTCGTTCTTCTAGGTTAAACCGTTCCTTTGCAGTAACCGTTTTCATCTTTAGGTTTTACTCTGTTTTCTCCTATATGGATACATGTAGTTGGAACTCGAAATCAAACACGGTTTGTGCTAGCTCTTTGAAACATGGCACAATAATGTAGTTCCAAGTTCTATCGCTATGGTTTGTGTCCTATTGAAGTAGCCCCAAGCAGAGACTGACGAGAATCACTTTCATTGAAAGGGGTGGCCAAGCTTCGAAAAAACTGCGAGTTTCCTGAAATCTCAGGAAACATTTTTTCACCCAATATTGATGATGCTTCCATTTAATGATCAGCCCACCAATCTCACTTGGCTCACCAAATTTCGTTCTTCTAGGTTAAACCGTTGCTTTCCAGTAACCGTTTTCATGTTTAGGTTTCACTCTGTGTTCTCCTATATGGATACATGTATTTGGAACTCTAAATCAAACACGGTTTGTGCTAGCTCTTTGCAACTTGGCAAAATAATATAGTTCCAAGTTCTATCACTATGGTTTGTGTCCTATTGAAGAATCCCCAAGCAGAGACTGACGAGAATCACTTTCATTGAAAGGGGTTGCCAAGCTTCCAAAAAACTAGGAGTTTCGGGAAATCTCAGCAAACATTTTTTCACCCAATCTTTATGATACTTCCATTTAATGATCAGCCCAACAATCCCACTTGGCTCACCAAATTTCGTTCTTCTAGGTTAAACCGGTCCTTTGCAGTAACCGTTTTCATGTTTAGGTTTCACTCTGTTTTCTCCTATATGGATACATGTATTTGGAACTCTAAATCAAAAACGGTTTGCGCTACCTCTTAGAAACTTGGCACAATAATGTAGTTCCAAGTTCTATCGCTATGGATTGTGTCCTATTGAAGGAGCCCCAAGCAGAGACTGACGAGAATCACTTTCATTGAAAGGGATTGCCAAGCTTCCAAGAAGTACGAGTTTCCGGAAATCTCAGCAAACATTTTTTCACCCAATCTTGATGATACTTCCATTTAATGATCAGCCGAACAATCCCACTTGGCTCACCAAATTTCGTTCTTCTAGGTTAAAACGTTCCTTTGCAGTAACCGTTTTCATGTTTAGGTTTCACTCTGTCTTCTCCTATATGGATACATGTAGTTGGAACTCTAAATCAAACACGGTTTGTGCTAGCTCTTTGAAACTTGGCACAATAATGTAGTTCCAAGTTCTATCGCTATGGTTTGTGTCCTATTGAAGTAGCCCCATGCAGAGACTGATGAAAATCACTTTCTTTGAAAGGGGTTGCCAAGCTTCCAAAAAACTACGAGTTTTCCTGAAATCTCAGCAAACATTTTTTCACCCAATCTTGATGATACTTGCAGGTAATGATCAGCCCACCAATCCCACTTGGCTCACCAAATTTCGTTCTTCTAGGTTAAACCGCTCCTTTGCAGTAACCGTTTCCATGTTTAGGATTCACTCTGTTTTCTCCTATATGGATACATGTATTTGGATCTCTAAATCAAACACGGTGTGTGCTAGCTCTTTGAAACATGGCACAATAATGTAGTTCCCATTTGTATCGCTATGGTTTGTGTCCTATTGAACTAGCTCCAAGCAGAGACTGACGAGAATCACTTTCATTGAAAGAGGTTGCCAAGCTTCCAAAAAACTGCGAGTATCCTGAAATCTCAGCAAACATTTTTTCACCCAATCTTGATGATACTTGCAGGTAGTGATCAGTACATGAATCCCACTTGGCTCACCAAATTTCGTTATTCTAGGTTAAATCGTTCCTTTGCAGTAACCATTTTCATGTTTAGGTATCACTCTGTTTTCTCCTATAGGGATACATGTATTTGGAACTCTAAATCAAACACGGTTTGTGCTAGCTCTTTGAAACATGGCACAATAATGTAGTTCCAAGTTCTGTCGCTATGGTTTGTGTCCTATTGAAGAAGCCCCAAGCAGAGACTGACGAGAATCACTTTCATTGAAAGGGATTGCCAAGCTTCCAAAAGTACGAGTTTCCGGAAATCTCAGCACACATTTTTTCACCCAATCTTGATGATACTTCCATTTAATGATCAGCCCCCCAATCCCACTTGGCTCACCAAATTTCGTTCTTCTAGGTTAAACCGTTCCTTTGCAGTAACTGTTTTCATGTTTAGGTTTCACACTGTTTTCTCCTAATGGATACATGTAGTTGGAACTCTAAATCAAACACGGTTTGTGCTAGCTCTTTGAAACATGGCACAATAATGTAGTTCCAAGTTCTATCGCTATGGTTTGTGTCCTATTGAAGTAGCCCCAAATAGAGACTGACGAGAATCACTTTCATTGAAAGGGGTTGCCAAGCTTCCAAAAAACTGCGAGTTTCCTGAAATCTCAGCAAACATTTTTTCACCCAATATTGATGATACTTGCAGGTAGTGATCAGTACACAAATCCCACTTGGCTCAAAAAAATTTCGTTCTTCTAGGTTAAACCGTTCCTTTGCAGTAACCGTTTTCATGTTTAGGTTTCACTCTGTTTTCTCCTATATGGATACATGTAGTTGGAACTCTAAATCAAACACGGTTTGTGCTAGCTCTTTGAGACTTGGCACAATAATGTAGGTCCAAGGTCTATGCTTATGGTTTGTGTCCTATTGAAGTAGCCCAAAGCAGAGACTGACGAGAATCACTTTCATTTAAAGGGGTTGCCAAGCTTCCAAAAAAACTGCGAGTTTCCTGAAATCTCAGCAAACATTTTTTCAACCAATGTTGATGATACTTGCTGGTAATGATCAGACCACCAATCCCACTTGACTCACCAAATTGCGTTCTTCTAGGTTAAACCGTTCCTTTGCAGTAACCGTTTTCACGTTTAGGTTTCACTCTGTTTTCTCCTATATGGATACATGTAGTTGGAACTCTAAATCAAACAATGTTTGTCCTAGCTCTTTGAAACTTGGCACAATAATGTAGTTCCAAGTTCTATCGCTATGGTTTGTGTCCTACTGATGTAGCCCCAAGCAGAGATTGAGGAGAATCACTTTCATTGAAAGGGGTTGCCAAGCTTCCAAAAAACTACGAGTTTCCTGAAATCTCAGCAAACATATTTTCACCCAATCTTGATGAAACTTCCATTTAATGATCAGCCCACCAATCCCACTTGGCTCACCAAATTTCGTTCTTCTAGGTTAAACCGTTCCTTTGCAGTAACCGTTTTCATGTTTAGATTTCACTCTGTTTTCTCCTATATGGATACATGTAGTTGGAACTCTAAATCAAACACGGTTTGTGCTACCTCTGTGAAACTTGGCAGAATAATGTACTTCCAAGTTCTATCGCTGTGGTTTGTGTCCTATTGAAGTAGCCCCAAGTAGAGACTGACGAGAATCACTTTCATTAAAAGAAGTTTCCAAGCTTCCAAAAAAACTGCGAGTTTCCTGAAATCTCAGCAAACATTTTTTCAACCAATGTTGATGATACTTGCTGGTAATGATCGGACCACCAATGCCACTTGACTCACCAAATTACGTTCTTCTAGGTTAAACCGTTCATTTGCAGTAACCGTTTTCATGTTTAGGTTTCACTCTGTTTTCTTCTATATGGATACATGTAGTTGGAACTCTAAATCAAACACGGTTTGTGCTAGCTTTTTTTAAATTGGCACAAAAATGTAGTTCCAAGTTCTACCGCTATGGTTTGTGTCCTATTGAAGAAACCCCAAGCAGAGACTGACGAGAATCACTTTCATTGAAAGGGGTTGCCAAGCTTCCAAAAAAACTGCGATTTTCCTGAAATCTCAGCAAACATTTTTTCACCCAATCTTGATGATACTTGCAGGTAGTGATCAGTACACAAATCCCACATGGCTCAAAAAAATTTCATTCTTCTAGGTTAAACCGTTCCTTTGCAGTAACCGTTTTCATGTTTAGGTTTCACTCTGTTTTCTCCTATATGGATACATGTAGTTGGAACTCTAAATCAAACACGGTTTGTGCTAGCTCTTTGAAATTTGGCACAATAATGTAGTTCCAAGTTCTATCGCTATGGTTTGTGTCCTATTGAAGTAGCCCCAAGCAGAGACTGACGAGAATCACTTTCATTGAAAGGGGTTGCCAAGCTTCCAAAAAAACTGCGAGTTTCCTGAAATCTCAGCAAACATTTTTTCAACCAATGTTGATGATACTTGCTGGTAATGAACGGACCACCAATCCCACTTGACTCACCAAATTTCGTTCTTCTAGGTTAAACCGTTCCTTTGCAGTAACCTTTTCATATTTAGGTTTCACTCTGTTTTCTTCTATATGGATACATGTAGTTGGAACTCTAAATCAAACACGGTTTGTGCTAGCTCTTTGAAACTTGGCACAATAATGTAGTTCCAAGTTCTATCGCTATGGTTTGTGTCCAATTGAAGTAGCCCCAAGCCGAGACTGATGAGAATCACTTTCATTGAAATGGGTTGCCAAGCTTCCAAAAAACTGCGTTTCCTGAAATCTCAGCAAACATTTTTTCACCCAATCTTGATGATACTTTCAGGTAGAGATCACTACATGAATCACACTTGGCTCACCAAATTTCGTTCTTCTAGGTTAAACCGTTCCTTTGCAGTAACCGTTTCCATGTTTAGGTTTCACTCTGTTTTCTCCTATATGGATACATGTAGTTGGAACTCTAAATCAAACACGGTTTGTCCTAACTCTTTGAAACTTGGCACAATAATGTAGTTCCAAGTTCTATCGCTATGGTTTGTGTCCTACTGATGTAGCCCCAAGCAGAGACTGACGAGAATCACTTTCATTGAAATGGGTTGCCAAGCTTCAAAAAAACTACGAGTTTCCTGAAATCTCAGCAAACATTTTTTCACCCAATCTTGATGATACTTGCAGGCCATGATCAGTACACCAATCCCACATGGCTCACCAAATTTCGTTCTTCTAGGTTAAACCGTTCCTTTGCAGTAACCGTTTTCATGTTTAGGTTGCACTCTGTTTTCTCCTATATGGAGAAATGTAGTTGGAACTCTAAATCAAACACGGTTTGTGCTAGCTCTTTGAAACTTGGCACAATAATGTAGTTCCAAGTTCTATCGCTATGGTTTGTGTCCTATTGAAGTAGCCCCAAGCAGAGACTGACGAGAATCACTTTCATTGAAAGGGGTTGCCAAGCTCCCAAAAAACTGCGAGTTTCCTGAAATCTCAGCAAACATTTTTTCACCCAATGTTGATGATAGTTCCATTTAATGATCAGCCCACCAATCCCACTTATCTAACCAAATGTCCTTCTTCTAGGTTAAACCGTTCCTTTGCAGTAACAGTTGTCATGTTTAGGTTTCACTCTGTTTTCTCCTATATGGATACATGTAGTTGGAACTCTAAATCAAACACGGTTTGTGCTAGCTCTTTGAAACTTGGAACAATAATGTAGTTCCAAGTTCTATCGCTATGGTTTGTGTCCTATTGAAGGACTGATGGGAATCACTTTCACAGAAATGGGTTGCCAAGCTTCCAAAAAACTGCGAGTTTCCGGAAATCTCAGCAAACATTTTTTCACCCACTGTTGATGATACTTCCATTTAATGATCAACCCACCAATCCCACTTATCTCACCAAATTTCGTTCTTCTAGGTTAAACCGTTCCTTTGCAGTAACCGTTTTCATGTTTAGGTTTCACTCTGTTTTCTCCTATATGGATACATGTAGTTGGAACTCTAAATCAAACACGGTTTGTTCTAGCTCTTTGAAACTTGGCACAATAATGTAGTTCCAAGTTCTATCGCTATGGTTTGTGTCCAATTGAAGTAGCCCCATGCAGAGACTGATGAGAATCACTTTCATTGAAAGGGGTTGCCAAGCTTCCAAAAAGCTGCGTTTCTTAAAATCTCAGCAAACATTTTTTCACCCAAACTTGATGATACTTGCAGGTAGTGATCAGTACACGAATCACACTTGGCTCACCAAATTTCGTTGTTCTAGGTTAAACCGCTCCTTTGCAGTAACCGTTTTCATGTTTAGGTTTCACTCTGTTATCTCCTATATGGATACAGGTAGTTGGAACTCTAAATTAAACATGGTTTGTGCAAGCTCTTTGAAACTTGGCACAGTAATGTAGTTCCAAGTAATATCGCTATGGGTTGTGTCCTATTGAAGTAGCCCCAATCAGAGACTGACGAGAATCACTTTCATTGAAAGGGGTTGCCAAGCTTCCCAAAAACTGCGTTTCCTGAAATCTCAGCAAACATTTTTTCACCCAATCTTGATGATACTTTCAGGTAGAGATCACTACATGAATCCCACTTGGCTCACCAAATTTCGTTCTTCTAGGTTAAACCGTTCCTTTGCAGTAACCGTTTCCATGTTTAGGTTTCACTCTGTTTTCTCCTATATGGATACATGTAGTTGGAACTCTAAATCAAACACGGTTTGTCCTAGCTCTTTGAAACTTGGCACAATAATGTAGTTCCAAGTTCTATCGCTATGGTTTGTGTCCTATTGAAGTAGCCCCAAGCAGAGACTGATGAGTTTCACTTTGTTGAAATCGGTTGCCAAGCTTCCAAAAAACTACGAGTTTTCCTGAAATCTCAGCAAACATTTTTTCACCCAATCTTGATGATACTTCCATTTAATGATCAGCCCACCAATCCCACTTGGCTCACCAAATTTTGTTCTTTTAGGTTAAACCGTTCTTTTGCAGTATCCGTTTTCATGTTTAGGTTTCACTCTGTATTCTCCTATATGGATACATATATTTTGAATTCAAAACAAACACGCTTTGTGCTAGCTCTATGAAACTTGGCACAATAATGTAGTTCCAAGTTCTATCGCTATGGTTTGTGTCCTATTGAAGTAGCCCCAAGTAGAGACTGACGAGAATCACTTTCATTGAAAGGGGTTGCCAAGCATACAAAAAACTACGAGTTTCCTGAAATCTCAGCAAACTTTTTTTCACCCAATCTTGATGATACTTCCATTTAAAAGATCAGCCCACCAATCCCATATAGCTCACCAAATTTCGTTCTTCTAGGTTAAAACCGTTCCTTTGCAGTAACCGTTTTCATGTTTAGGTTTCACTCTGTTTTCTCCTATATGGATACATGTAGTTGGAACTCTAAATCAAACACGGTTTGTGCTAGCTCTTTGAAACATGGCACAATAATGTAGTTCCAAGTTTTATCGCTATGGTTTGTGTCCTATTGAAGTAGCCCCAAGCAGAGACTGACGAGAATCACTTTCATTGAAAGGGATTGCCAAGCTTCCAAGAAGTACGAGTTTCCTGAAATCTCAGCAAACATTTTTTCACCCAATCTTGATGATACTTCCATTTAATGATCAGCCGAACAATCCCACTTGGCTCACCAAATTTCGTTCTTCTAGGTTAAACCGTTCATTTGCAGTAACCGTTTTCATGTTTAGGTTTCACTCTGTTTTCTCCTATATGGATACATGTAGTTGGAACTCTAAATCAAACACGGTTTGTGCTAGCTCTTTGAAACTTGGCACAATAATGTAGTTCCAAGTTCTATCGCTATGGTTTGTGTCCTATTGAAGTAGCCCCCATGCAGAGACTGATGAAAATCACTTTCTTTGAAAGGGGTTGCCAAACTTCCAAAAAACTACGAGTTTTCCTGAAATCTCAGCAAACATTTTTTCACCCAATCTTGATGATACTTGCAGGTAGTGATCAGTACATGAATCCCACTTGGCTCACCAAATTTCGTTATTCTAGGTTAAATCGTTCCTTTGCAGTAACCGTTTTCATGTTTAGGTTTCACTGTGTTTTCTCCCATATGGATACATATAGTTGGAACTCGAAATCAAACACGGTTTGTGCTAGCTCTTTGAAACTTGGCACAATAATGTATGTTCCAAGTTCTATCGCAATGGTTTGTGTCCTATTGAAGTAGCCCCGATCAGAGACTGACGAGAATCACTTTCATTGAAAGGGGTTGCCAAGCATCCAAAAAACTACGAGTTTCCTGAAATCTCAGCAAACATTTTTTCACCCAATCTTGATGATACTTCCATTTAATGATCAGCCCACCAATCCCACTTGGCTCACCAAATTTCGTTCTTCTAGGTTAAACGTTCCTTTGCAGTAACCGTTTTCATGTTTAGGTTTCACTCTGTTTTCTCCTATATGGATACATGTAGTTGGAACTCTAAATCAAAAACGGTTTGTGCTAGCTCTTTGAAACATGGCACAATAATGTAGTTCCAAGTTTTATCGCTATGGTTTGTGTCCTATTGAAGTAGCCCCAAGCAGAGACTGACGAGAATCACTTTCATTGAAAGGGATTGCCAAGCTTCCAAGAAGTACGAGTTTCCGGAAATCTCAGCAAACATTTTTTTCACCCAATCTTGATGATACTTCCATTTAATGATCAGGCGAACAATCCCACTTGGCTCACCAAATTTCGTTCTTCTAGGTTAAACCTTTCCTTTGCAGTAACCGTTTTCATGTTTAGGTTCACTCTGTTTTCTCCTATATGGATACATGTAGTTGGAACTCTAAATCAAACATGGTTTGTGCTAGCTCTTTGAAACTTGGCTCAATAATGTAGTTCCAAGTTCTATCGCTATGGTTTGTGTCCTATGGAAGTAAGCCCGAAGCAGAGACTGACGAGAATCACTTTCATTAAAAGGGCTTGCCAAGCTTCCAAAAAACTGCGAGTTTCCTGAAATGTCAGCAAACATTTTTTCACCCTATCTTGATGATACTTCCATTTAATGATCAGCCCACCAATCCCACTTGGCTCACCAAATTTTATTCTTCTAGGTTAAACCGTTACTATGCAGTAACTGTTTTCATGTTTAGGTTTCACTCTGTATTCTCCTATATGGATACATATATTTTTAATTCAAAATCAAACACGCTTTGTGCCAGATCTTTGAAACTTGGCAAAATAATGTAGTTCCAAGTTCTATCGCTATGGTTTTTGTCCTATTGAAGTAGCCCCAAGTAGAGACTGACGAGAATCACTTTCATTGAAAGGGGTTGCCAAGCATCCAAAAAGTACGAGTTTCCGGAAATCTCAGGCAAACATTTTTTCACCCAATCTTGATGATACTTCCATTTAATGATCAGCCCACCAATCCCACTTGGCTCACCAAATTTCGTACTTCTAGGTTAAACCGTTCCTTTGCAGTAACCGTTTTCATATTTAGGTTTCACTCTGTTTTCTCCTATATGGATACATGTAGTTGGAACTCTAAATCAAACAAGGTTTTTTGCTAGCTCTTTGAAACTTGGCACAATAAAGTAGTTCCACGTTCTATCGCTATGGTTTGTGTCCTATTGAAGTAACCCCAAGCAGAGACTGCGTAGAATCACTTTCATTGAAAGGGGTTGCCAAGCTTCCAAAAAGTACGAGTTTCCGGAAATCTCAGCAAACATTTTTTCACCCAATTTGATGATACTTGCAGGTAATGATCAGTTACACCAATCCCACTTGGCTCACCAAATTTCGTTCTTCTAGGTTAAACCGTCCCTTTGCAGAAACCGTTTTCATGTTTAGGTTTCACTCTGTTTTTCTCCTATATGGATACATGTAGTTGGAACTCCATATCAAACACGGTTTATGCTAGCTCTTTGAAACTTGGCACAATAATGTAGTTCCAAGTTCTATCACTATGATTTGTGTCCTATTGAAGTAGCCGCAAGCAGAGACTGACGAGAATCACTTTCATTGAAAGGTGTTGCCAAGCTTCCAAGAAACTACGAGTTTCCTGAAATCTCCGCAAACATTTTTTCACCCAATCTTGATGATACTTGCAGGTAGTGATCAGTACACCAATCCAACTTGGCTCACCAAATTTCGTTCTTCTAGGTTAAACCGTTCCTTTGCAGTAACCGTTTTCATCTTTAGGTTTTACTCTGTTTTCTCCTATATGGTACATGTAGTTGGAACTCGAAATCAAACACGGTTTGTGCTAGCTCTTTGAAACATGGCACAATAATGTAGTTCCAAGTTCTATCGCTATGGTTTGTGTCCTTTGATAAGCCCCAGCAGAGACTGACGAGAATCACTTTCATTGAAAGGGGTGGCCAAGCTTCGAAAAAACTGCGAGTTTCCTGAAATCTCAGGAAACATTTTTTCACCCAATATTGATGATGCTTCCATTTAATGATCAGCCCACCCAATCTCACTTGGCTCACCAAATTTCGTTCTTCTAGGTTAAACCGTTGCTTTCCAGTAACCGTTTTCATGTTTAGGTTTCACTCTGTGTTCTCCTATATGGATACATGTATTTGGAACTCTAAATCAAACACGGTTTGTGCTAGCTCTTTGCAACTTGGCAAATAATATAGTTCCAAGTTCTATCACTATGGTTTGTGTCCTATTGAAGAATCCCCAAGCAGAGACTGACGAGAATCACTTTCATTGAAAGGGGTTGCCAAGCTTCCAAAAAACTAGGAGTTTCGGGAAATCTCAGCAAACATTTTTTCACCCAATCTTTATGATACTTCCATTTAATGATCAGCCCAACAATCCCACTTGGCTCACCAAATTTCGTTCTTCTAGGTTAAACCGGTCCTTTGCAGTAACCGTTTTCATGTTTAGGTTTCACTCTGTTTTCTCCTATATGGATACATGTATTTGGAACTCTAAATCAAACACGGTTTGCGCTAGCTCTTAGAAACTTGGCACAATAATGTAGTTCCAAGTTCTATCGCTATGGATTGTGTCCTATTGAAGGAGCCCCAAGCAGAGACTGACGAGAATCACTTTCATTGAAAGGGATTGCCAAGCTTCCAAGAAGTACGAGTTTCCGGAAATCTCAGCAAACATTTTTTCACCCAATCTTGATGATACTTCCATTTAATGATCAGCCGAACAATCCCACTTGGCTCACCAAATTTCGTTCTTCTAGGTTAAAACGTTCCTTTGCAGTAACCGTTTTCATGTTTAGGTTTCACTCTGTCTTCTCCTATATGGATACATGTAGTTGGAACTCTAAATCAAACACGGTTTGTGCTAGCTCTTTGAAACTTGGCACAATAATGTAGTTCCAAGTTCTATCGCTATGGTTTGTGTCCTATTGAAGTAGCCCCATGCAGAGACTGATGAAAATCACTTTCTTTGAAATGGGTTGCCAAGCTTCCAAAAAACTACGAGTTTTCCTGAAATCTCAGCAACATTTTTCACCCAATCTTGATGATACTTGCAGGTAATGATCAGCCCACCAATCCCACTTGGCTCACCAAATTTCGTTCTTCTAGGTTAAACCGCTCCTTTGCAGTAACCGTTTCCATGTTTAGGATTCACTCTGTTTTCTCCTATATGGATACATGTATTTGGATCTCTAAATCAAACACGGTGTGTGCTAGCTCTTTGAAACATGGCACAATAATGTAGTTCCCATTTGTATCGCTATGGTTTGTGTCCTATTGAACTAGCTCCAAGCAGAGACTGACGAGAATCACTTTCATTGAAAGAGGTTGCCAAGCTTCCAAAAAACTGCGAGTATCCTGAAATCTCAGCAAACATTTTTCACCCAATCTTGATGATACTTGCAGGTAGTGATCAGTACATGGAATCCCACTTGGCTCACCAAATTTCGTTATTCTAGGTTAAATCGTTCCTTTGCAGTAACCATTTTCATGTTTAGGTATCACTCTGTTTTCTCCTATAGGGATACATGTATTTGGAACTCTAAATCAAACACGGTTTGTGCTAGCTCTTTGAAACATGGCACAATAATGTAGTTCCAAGTTCTGTCGCTATGGTTTGTGTCCTATTGAAGAAGCCCCAAGCAGAGACTGACGAGAATCACTTTCATTGAAAGGGATTGCCAAGCTTCCAAAAGTACGAGTTCCGGAAATCTCAGCACACATTTTTTCCACCCAATCTTGATGATACTTCCATTTAATGATCAGCCCCCCAATCCCACTTGGCTCACCAAATTCGTTCTTCTAGGTTAAACCGTTCCTTTGCAGTAACTGTTTTCATGTTTAGGTTTCACACTGTTTTCTCCTAATGGATACATGTAGTTGGAACTCTAAATCAAACACGGTTTGTGCTAGCTCTTTGAAACATGGCACAATAATGTAGTTCCAAGTTCTATCGCTATGGTTTGTGTCCTATTGAAGTAGCCCCAAATAGAGACTGACGAGAATCACTTTCATTGAAAGGGGTTGCCAAGCTTCCAAAAAACTGCGAGTTTCCTGAAATCTCAGCAAACATTTTTTCACCCAATATTGATGATACTTGCAGGTAGTGATCAGTACACAAATCCCACTTGGCTCAAAAAAATTTCGTTCTTCTAGGTTAAACCGTTCCTTTGCAGTAACCGTTTTCATGTTTAGGTTTCACTCTGTTTTCTCCTATATGGATACATGTAGTTGGAACTCTAAATCAAACACGGTTTGTGCTAGCTCTTTGAGACTTGGCACAATAATGTAGGTCCAAGGTCTATGCTTATGGTTTGTGTCCTATTGAAGTAGCCCAAAGCAGAGACTGACGAGAATCACTTTCATTTAAAGGGGTTGCCAAGCTTCCAAAAAAACTGCGAGTTTCCTGAAATCTCAGCAAACATTTTTTCAACCAATGTTGATGATACTTGCTGGTAATGATCAGACCACCAATCCCACTTGACTCACCAAATTGCGTTCTTCTAGGTTAAACCGTTCCTTTGCAGTAACCGTTTTCACGTTTAGGTTTCACTCTGTTTTCTCCTATATGGATACATGTAGTTGGAACTCTAAATCAAACAATGTTTGTCCTAGCTCTTTGAAACTTGGCACAATAATGTAGTTCCAAGTTCTATCGCTATGGTTTGTGTCCTACTGATGTAGCCCCAAGCAGAGATTGAGGAGAATCACTTTCATTGAAAGGGGTTGCCAAGCTTCCAAAAAACTACGAGTTTCCTGAAATCTCAGCAAACATATTTTCACCCAATCTTGATGAAACTTCCATTTAATGATCAGCCCACCAATCCCACTTGGCTCACCAAATTTCGTTCTTCTAGGTTAAACCGTTCCTTTGCAGTAACCGTTTTCATGTTTAGATTTCACTCTGTTTTCTCCTATATGGATACATGTAGTTGGAACTCTAAATCAAACACGGTTTGTGCTACCTCTGTGAAACTTGGCAGAATAATGTACTTCCAAGTTCTATCGCTGTGGTTTGTGTCCTATTGAAGTAGCCCCAAGTAGAGACTGACGAGAATCACTTTCATTAAAAGAAGTTTCCAAGCTTCCAAAAAAACTGCGAGTTTCCTGAAATCTCAGCAAACATTTTTTCAACCAATGTTGATGATACTTGCTGGTAATGATCGGACCACCAATGCCACTTGACTCACCAAATTACGTTCTTCTAGGTTAAACCGTTCATTTGCAGTAACCGTTTTCATGTTTAGGTTTCACTCTGTTTTCTTCTATATGGATACATGTAGTTTGAACTCTAAATCAAACACGGTTTGTGCTAGCTTTTTTTAAATTGGCACAAAAATGTAGTTCCAAGTTCTACCGCTATGGTTTGTGTCCTATTGAAGAAGCCCAAGCAGAGACTGACGAGAATCACTTTCATTGAAAGGGGTTGCCAAGCTTCCAAAAAAACTGCGATTTTCCTGAAATCTCAGCAAACATTTTTTCACCCAAATCTTGATGATACTTGCAGGTAGTGATCAGTACACAAATCCCACATGGCTCAAAAAAATTTCATTCTTCTAGGTTAAACCGTTCCTTTGCAGTAACCGTTTTCATGTTTAGGTTTCACTCTGTTTTCTCCTATATGGATACATGTAGTTGGAACTCTAAATCAAACACGGTTTGTGCTAGCTCTTTGAAATTTGGCACAATAATGTAGTTCCAAGTTCTATCGCTATGGTTTGTGTCCTATTGAAGTAGCCCCAAGCAGAGACTGACGAGAATCACTTTCATTGAAAGGGGTTGCCAAGCTTCCAAAAAAACTGCGAGTTTCCTGAAATCTCAGCAAACATTTTTTCAACCAATGTTGATGATACTTGCTGGTAATGAACGGACCACCAATCCCACTTGACTCACCAAATTTCGTTCTTCTAGGTTAAACCGTTCCTTTGCAGTAACCTTTTCATATTTAGGTTTCACTCTGTTTTCTTCTATATGGATACATGTAGTTGGAACTCTAAATCAAACACGGTTTGTGCTAGCTCTTTGAAACTTGGCACAATAATGTAGTTCCAAGTTCTATCGCTATGGTTTGTGTCCAATTGAAGTAGCCCCAAGCCGAGACTGATGAGAATCACTTTCATTGAAATGGGTTGCCAAGCTTCCAAAAAACTGCGTTTCCTGAAATCTCAGCAAACATTTTTTCACCCAATCTTGATGATACTTTCAGGTAGAGATCACTACATGAATCCCACTTGGCTCACCAAATTTCGTTCTTCTAGGTTAAACCGTTCCTTTGCAGTAACCGTTTCCATGTTTAGGTTTCACTCTGTTTTCTCCTATATGGATACATGTAGTTGGAACTCTAAATCAAACACGGTTTGTCCTAACTCTTTGAAACTTGGCACAATAAT
>NW_027552279.1:0-32251 GCF_045843805.1 Urocitellus parryii
TTTTGGAAGCTTGCAACCCCTTTCATGAAAGGGATTCTCTGTCAGTCTCTGCTTGGGGCTACTTCAATAGCACACAAACCATAGCAATAGAACTTGGAACTACATTATTGTGCCAAGTTTCAAAGAGCTAGCACAAACCGTGTTTGATTAGAGTTCCAACTACATGTATCCATATAGGAGAAAACAGAGTGAAACCTAAACATGAAAACGGTTACTGCAAAGGAACGGTTTAACCTAGAAGAACGAAATTTGGTGAGCCAAGTGGGATTGGTGTACTGATCATTAAATGGAAGTATCATCAAGACTGGGTGAAAAATGTTTGCTGAGATTTCAGGAAACTCGCAGTTTTTTGGAAGCCTGGCAACCCCATTCTATGAAAGGGATTCTCTTCAGTCTCTGCTTGGGGCTACTTCAATAGCACACAAACCTAGCGATAGAACTTGGAACTACATTATTGTGCAAGTTTCAAAGAGCTAGCACAAACCGTGTTTGATTTAGAGTTCCAACTACATGTATCCATATAGGAGAAAACAGAGTGAAACCTAAACATGAAAACGGTTACTGCAAAGGAACGGTTTAACCTAGAAGAACGAAATTTGTGAGCCAAGTGGGATTCGTGTACTGATTATTAAATAGAAGTATCATCAAGATTGGGTGAAAAAATGTTTGCTGAGATTTCAGGAAACTCGTAGTTTTTTGGAAGCTTGGCAACCCTTTCAATGAAAGGGATTCTCGTCAGTCTCTGCTTGGGGCTACTTCAATAGCACACAAACCATAGCGATAGAACTTGGAACTATATTATTGTGCCAAGTTTCAAAAGAGGCTAGCACAAACCGTGTTTGATTTAGAGTTCCAACTACATGTATCCATATAGGAGAAAACAGAGTGAAACCTAAACATGAAAACGGTTACTGCAAAGGAACGTTTTAACCTAGAAGAACGAAAATTTGGTGTGCCAAGTGGGATTGGTGTACTGATCATTAATGGAAGTATCATCAAGATTGGGTGAAAAAATGTTTGCTGAGATTTCAGGAAACTCGTAGGTTTTTTGGAAGCTTGGCAACCCCTTTCAATGAAAGGGATTCTCGTCAGTCTCTGCTTGGGGCTACTTCAATAGCACACAAACCATAGCGATGGAACTTGGAACTATATTATTGTGCCAAGTTTCAAAGAGCTAGCACAAACCGTGTTAGATTTAGAGTTCCAACTACATGTATCTATATAGGAGAAAAACAGAGTGAAACCTAAATATGAAAACGATTACTGCAAAGGAACGGTTAACCTAGAAGAACGAAATTTGGTGAGCCAAGTGGGATTGGTGGACTGCTCATAAAATGGAAGTATCATCAAGATTGGGTGAAAAAATGTCTGCTGAGATTTCAGGAATCTCGCAGTTTTTTGAAGCCTGGCAACCCCTTTCTATGAAAGGGATTCTCATCAGTCTCTGCTTGGGGCTTCTTCAATAGCACACAAACCATAGCGATAGAACTTGGAACTACATTATTGTGCCAAGCTTCAAAGAGCTAGCACAAACCGTGTTTGATTTAGAGTTCCAACTACATGTATCCATATAGGAGAAAACAGAGTGAAACCTAAACATGAAAACGGGTTACTGCAAAGGAAGGTTTAACCTAGAAGAACGAAATTTCGTGAGCCAAGTGGGATTGGTGTACTGATCATTAAATAGAAGTATCATCAAGATTGGGTGAAAAAATGTTGCAGATATTTCAGGAAACTCGTAGTTTTTTGGAAGCTTGGCAACCCCTTTCAATGAAAGGGATTCTCGTCAGTCTCTGCTTGGGGCTACTTCAATAGCACACAACCCTAGCGATAGAACTTGACACTACATTATTGTGCCAAGTTTCAAAGAGCTAGAAAAAAACCGTGTTTGATTTAGAGTTCCAACTACATGTATCCATATAGGAGAAAACAGAGTGAAACCTAAAAATGAAAAACGGGTTACTGCAAAGGAACGGTTTAACCTAGAAGAACGAAATTTGGTGAGCCAAGTGGATTCGTGTACTGATCACTACCTGCAAGTATCATCAAGATTGGGTGAAAAAATATTTGCTGAGATTTCAGGAAACTCGCAGTTTTTTGGAAGCTTGGCAACCCCTTTCAATGAAAGGGATTTTCGTCAGTCTCTGCTTGGGGCTACTTCAATAGCACACAAACCATAGCGATAGAACTTGGAACTACATTATTGTGCCAAGTTTCAAGAGCTAGCACAAACCGTGTTTGATTTAGAGTTCCAATTACATGTATCCATATAGAGAAAACAGAGTGAAACCTAAACATGAAAACGGTTACTGCAAAGGAACGGGTTTAACCTAGAAGAACGAAATTTTGGTGAGCCAAGTGGGATTCGTGTACTGATCAGTACCTGCAAGTTTCATCAAGATTGGGTGAAAAAATGTTGCGAGATTTCAGGAAACTCGCAGTTTTTTGGAGGCTTGGCAACCCCTTTCAATGAAAGGATTCTCGTCAGTCTCTGCTTGGGGCTACTTCAATAGCACACAAACCATAGTGATAGAACTTGGAACTACATTATTGTGCCAAGTTCAAAGAGCTAGCACAAACCGTGTTTGATTTAGAGTTCCAACTACATGTATCTATATAGGAGAAAACAGAGTGAAACCTAAACATGAAAACGGTTACTGCAAAGGAACGGTTTAACCTAGAAGAACGAATTTGGTGAGCCAAGTGGGATTCGTGTACTGATCATTAAATGGAAGTATCATCAAGATTGGGTGAAAAATGTCTGCTGAGATTTCAGGAAACTCGCAGTTTTTGGAAGCTCCAACCTCCTTTCAATGAATTGATTCTTGTCAGTCTCTGCTTGGGGCTACTTCAATAGCACACAAACATAGCGATAGAACTTGGAACTACATTATTGTGCCAAGTTTCAAAGAGCTAGCAAAAACCGTGTTTGATTTAGAGTTCCAACTACATGTATCCATATAGGAGAAAACAGAGTGAAACCTAAACATGAAAACGGTTATGCAAAGGAACGTTTAACCTAGAAGAACGAAATTTCGTGAGCCAAGTGGGATTGGTGTACTGATCTTTAAATAGAAGTATCATCAAGATTGGGTGAAAAAATGTTTGCTGAGATTTCAGGAAACTCGTAGATTTTTGGAAGCTTGGCAACCCCTTTCAATGAAAGGGATTCTCGTCAGTCTCTGCTTGGGGCTACTTCAATAGCACACAACCATAGCGATAGAACTTGGAACTACATTTATTGTGTCAGTTTCAAAGAGCTAGCACAAACCGTGTTTGATTTAGAGTTCCAACTACATGTATCCATATAGGAGAAAACAGAGTGAAACCTAAACATGAAAACGTTACTGCAAAGGAACGGTTTACCTAGAAGAACGAAATTTGGTGAGCCAAGTGGGATTGGTGTACTGATCATTAAATGGAAGTATCATCAAGACTGGGTGAAAAAATGTTTGCTGAGATGTCAGGAAACTCGCAGTTTTTTGGAAGCCTGGCAACCCCATTCTATGAAAGGGATTCTCTTCAGTCTCTGCTTGGGGCTACTTCAATAGCACACAAACCTTAGCGATAGAACTTGGAACTACATTATTGGGCCAAGTTTCAAAGAGCTAGCACAAACCGTGTTTGATTTAGAGTTCCAACTACATGTATCCATATAGGAAGAAAACAGAGTGAAACCTAAACATGAAAACGGTTACTGCAAAGGAACGGTTTAACCTAGAAGAACGAAATTTGTGAGCCAAGTGGGATTGGTGTACTGATATTAAATAGAAGTATCATCAAGATTGGTGAAAAAATGTTTGCTGAGATTTCAGGAAAACTCGTAGATTTTTGGAAGCTTGGCAACCCCTTTCAATGAAAGGGATTCTCGTCAGTCTCTGCTTGGGGCTACTTCAATAGCACACAAACCAATAGCGATAGAACGTGGAACTACATTATTGTGCCAAGTTTCAAAGAGCTAGCACAAACCGTGTTTGATTTGAGTTCCAACTACATGTATCCATATAGGAGAAAACAGAGTGAAACCTAAACATGAAAACGTTTACTGCAAAGGAACGGTTTAACCTAGAAGAACGAAATTTGGTGAGCCAAGTGGGATTCGTGTACTGATCAGTACCTGCAAGTATCATCAAGATTGGGTGAAAAAATTTTGCTGAGATTCAGAAACTCGTAGTTTTTTGGAAGCTTGGCAACCCCTTTCATTGAAAGGGATTCTCGCCAGTCTCTGATTGGGCCTACTTCAATAGCACACAAACCATAGCGATAGAACTTGGAACTACATTATTGTGCCAAGTTTCAAAGAGCTAGCACAAACCGTGTTTGATTTAGAGTTCCAACTACATGTATCCATATAGGAGAAAACAGAGTGAAACCTAAACATGAAAACGGTTTACTGCAAAGGAACGGTTTAACCTAGAAGAACGAAATTTGGTGAGCCAAGTGGGATTCGTGTACTGATCACTACCTGCAAGTATCATCAAGACTGGTTGAAAAAAGGTTTGCTGAGATTTCAGGAAACTCGCAGTTTTTTGGAAGCCTCAACACCTTTCAATGAAATTGATTCTCGTCAGTCTCTGCTTGGGGCTACTTCAATAGCACACAAACCATAGCGATAGAACTTGGAACTACATTATTGTGCCAAGTTTCAAAGAGCTAGCAAAAACGTGTTTGATTTAGAGTTCCAACTACATGTATCCATATAGGAGAAAACAGAGTGAAACCTAAACATGAAAACGGTTACTGCAAAGGAACGGTTTAACCTAGAAGAACGAAATTTCGTGAGCCAAGTGGGATTGGTGTACTGATCTTTAAATAGAAGTATCATCAAGATTGGGTGAAAAAATGTTTGCTGAGATTTCAGGAAACTCGTAGATTTTTGGAAGCTTGGCAACCCCTTTCAATGAAAGGGATTCTCGTCAGTCTCTGCTTGGGGCTACTTCAATAGCACACAAACCATAGCGATAGAACTTGGAACTACATTATTGTGTCAAGTTTCAAAGAGCTAGCACAAACCGTGTTTGATTTAGAGTTCCAACTACATGTATCCATATAGGAGAAAACAGAGTGAAACCTAAACATGAAAACGGTTACTGCAAAGGAACGGTTTAACCAAGAAGAACGAAATTTGGTGAGCCAAGTGGGATTGGTGTACTGATCATTAAATGGAAGTATCATCAAGACTGGGTGAAAAAATGTTTGCTGAGATTTCAGGAAACTCGCAGTTTTTTGGAAGCCTGGCAACCCCATTCTATGAAAGGGATTCTCTTCAGTCTCTGCTTGGGGCTACTTCAATACCACACAAACCTTAGCGATAGAACTTGGAACTACATTATTGTGCCAAGTTTCAAAGAGCTAGCACAAACCGTGTTTGATTTAGAGTTCCAACTACATGTATCCATATAGGAGAAAACAGAGTAAAACCTAAACATGAAAACGGTTACTGCAAAGGAACGGTTTAACCTAGAAGAACGAAATTTGGTGAGCCAAGTGGGATTGGTGTACTGATTATTAAATAGAAGTATCATCAAGATTGGGTGAAAAAATGTTTGCTGAGATTTCAGGAAACTCGTAGATTTTGGAAGCTTGGCAACCCCTTTCAATGAAAGGGATTCTCGTCAGTCTCTGCTTGGGGCTACTTCAATAGCACACAAACCATAGCGATAGAACTTGGAACTACATTATTGTGCCAAGTTTCAAAGAGCTAGCACAAACCGTGTTTGATTTGGAGTTCCAACTACATGTATCCATATAGGAGAAAACAGAGTGAAACCTAAACATGAAAACGGTTACTGCAAAGGAACGGTTTAACCTAGAAGAACGAAATTTGGTGAGCCAAGTGGGATTCGTGTACTGATCAGTACCTGCAAGTATCATCAAGATTGGGTGAAAAAATGTTTGCTGATATTTCAGGAAACTCGTAGTTTTTTGGAAGCTTGGCAACCCCTTTCAATGAAAGGGATTCTCGTCAGTCTCTGCTTGGGGCTACTTCAATAGCACACAAACCATAGCGATAGAACTTGGAACTACATTATTGTGCCAAGTTTCAAAGAGCTAGCACAAACCGTGTTTGATTTAGAGTTCCAACTACATGTATCCATATAGGAGAAAACAGAGTGAAACCTAAACATGAAAACGGTTACTGCAAAGGAACGGTTTAACCTAGAAGAACGAAATTTGGTGAGCCAAGTGGGATTCGTGTACTGATCATTAAATGGAAGTATCATCAAGATTGGGTGAAAAAATGTCTGCTGAGATTTCAGGAAACTCGCAGTTTTTTGAAGCCTGGCAACCCCTTTCTATGAAAGGGATTCTTGTCAGTCTCTGCTTGGGGCTACTTCAATAGCACACAAACCCTAGCGATAGAACTTGGAACTACATTATTGTGCCAAGTTTCAAAGAGCTAGCACAAACCGTGTTTGATTTAGAGTTCCAACTACATGTATCCATATAGGACAAAACAGAGTGAAACCTAAACATGAAAACGGTTACTGCAAAGGAACGGTTTAACCTAGAAGAACGAAATTTGGTGAGCCAAGTGGGATTGGTGTACTGATCATTAAATAGAAGTATCATCAAGATTGGTTGAAAAAATGTTTGCTGAGATTTCAGGAAACTCGCAGTTTTTTGGAAGCTTGGCAACCCCTTTCAATGAAAGGGATTCTCGTCAGTCTCTGCTTGGGGCTACTTCAATAGCACACAAACCATAGCGATAGAACTTGGAACTACATTATTGTGCCAAGTTTCAAAGAGCTAGCACAAACCGTGTTTGATTTAGAGTTCCAAGTACACGTATCTATATAGGAGAAAACAGAGTGAAACCTAAACATGAAAACGGTTACTGCAAAGAACTTTTTAACCTAGAAGAACGAAATTGGTGAGCCAAGTGGGATTGGTGTACTGATCATTAAATGGAAGTATCATCAAGATTGGGTGAAATAATGTTAGCTGAGATTTCAGGAATATCGTAGTTTTTTGGAAGCTTAGCAACCCCTTTCAAAGAAAGGGATTCTCGTCAGTCTCTGCTTGGGGCTACTTCAATAGCACACAAACCATAGCGATAGAACTTGGAACTACATTATTGTGCCAAGTTTCAAAGAGCTAGCACAAACCGTGTTTGATTTAGAGTTCCAACTACATGTATCCATATAGGAGAAAACAGAGTGAAACCTAAACATGAAAACGGTTACTGCAAAGGAACGGTTAAACCTAGAAGAACGAAACTTAGTGAGCCAAGTGAGATTCATGTACTGATCACAACCTGCAAGTATCATAAAGATTGGGTGAAAAAATGTTTGCTGAGATTTCAGGAAACTCGTAGTTTTTTGGAAGCTTGGCAACCCCTTTCAATGAAAGGGATTCTCGTCAGTCTCTGCTTGGGGCTACTTCAATAGCACACAAACCATAGCGATAGAACTTGGAACTACATTAGTGTGCAACGTTTCAAAGAGCTAGTACAAACCGTGTTTGATTTAGAGTTCCAACTACATGTATCCATATAGGAGAAAACAGAGTGAAACCTAAAAATGAAAACGGTTACTGCAAAGGAACGGTTTAACCTAGAAGAACGAAATTTGGTGACCAAAGTGGGATTCGTGTACTGATCATTAAATGGAAGTATCATCAAGATTGGGTGAAAAAATGTTTGCTCATATTTCAGGAAACTCGTAGTTTTTTGGAAGCTTGGCAACCCCTTTCAATGAAAGGGATTCTCGTCAGTCTCTGCTTGGGGCTACCTCAATAGCACACAAACCATAGCGAAAGAACTTGGAACTACATTATTGTGCCAAGTTTCAAAGAGCTAGCACAAACCGTGTTTGATTTAGAGTTCCAACTACACGTATCTATATAGGAGAAAACAGAGTGAAACCTAAACATGAAAACGGTTACTGCAAAGGAACGTTTTAACCTAGAAGAACGAAATTTGGTGAGCCAAGTGGGATTGGTGTACTGATCATTAAATGGAAGTATCATCAAGATTGGGTGAAAAAATGTTTGCTGATATTTCAGGAAACTCGTAGTTTTTTGGAAGCTTGGCAACCCTTTCAATGAAAGGGATTCTCGTCAGTCTCTGCTTGGGGCTACTTCTATAGCACACAAACCATAGCGATAGAACTTGGAACTACATTATTGTGCCAAGTTTCAAAGAGCTAGCACAAACCGTGTTTGATTTAGAGTTCCAACTACATGTATCCATATAGGAGAAAACAGAGTGAAACCTAAACATGAAAACGGTTACTGCAAAGGAACGGTTAAACCTAGAAGAACGAAATTTCGTGAGCCAAGTGAGATTCGTGTACTGATCACAACCTGCAAGTATCATAAAGATTGGGTGAAAAAATGTTTGCTGAGATTTCAGGAACCTCGTAGTTTTTTGGAAGCTTGGCAACCCCTTTCAATGAAAGGGATTCTCGTCAGTCTCTGCTTGGGGCTACTTCAATAGCACACAAACCATAGCGACAGAACTTGGAACTACATTAGTGTGCCACGTTTCAAAGAGCTAGCACAAACCGTGTTTGATTTAGAGTTCCAACTACATATATCCATATAGGAGAAAACAGAGTGAAACCTAAAAATGAAAACGGTTACTGCAAAGGAACGGTTTAACCTAGAAGAACGAAATTTGGTGACCAAAGTGGGATTCGTGTACTGATCATTAAGTGGAAGTATCATCAAGATTGGGTGAAAAAATGTTTGCTGAGATTTCAGGAAACTCGCAGTTTTTTGGAAGCTTGGTAACCCCTTTCAATGAAAGGGATTCTCGTCAGTCTCTGCTTGGGGCTACTTCAATAGCACACAAACCATAGCGATAGAACTTGGAACTACATTATTGTGCCAAGTTTCAAAGAGCTAGCACAAACCATGTTTGATTTAGAGTTCCAACTACATGTATCCATATAGGAGAAAACAGAGTGAAACCAAAACATGAAAACGGTTACTGCAAAGGAACGGTTTAACCTAGAAGAACGAAATTTGGTGTGCCAAGTGGGATTGGTGTACTGATCATTAAATGGAAGTATCATCAAGATTGGGTGAAAAAATGTCTGCTGAGATTTCAGGAAACTCGCAGTTTTTTGAAGCATGGCAACCCCTTTCTATGAAAGGGATTCTCTTCAGTCTCTGCTTGGGGCTACTTCAATAGCACAGAAACCATAGCGATAGAACTTGGAACTACATTATTGTGCCAAGTTTCAAAGAGCTAGCACAAACTGTGTTTGATTTAGAGTTCCAACTACATGTATCCATATAGGAGAAAACAGAGTAAAACCTAAACATGAAAACGTTTACTGCAAAGGAACGGTTTAACCTAGAAGAACGAAATTTGGTGAGCCAAGTGGGATTGGTGTACTGATCATTAAATAGAAGTATCATCAAGATTGGGTGAAAAAATGTTAGCTGAGATTTCAGGAAACTAGTAGTTTTTTGGAAGCTTGGCAACCCCTTTCAAAGAAAGGGATTCTCGTCAGTCTCTGCTTGGGGCTACTTCAATAGCACACAAACCATAGCGATAGAACTTGGAACTACATTATTGTGCCAAGTTTCAAAGAGCTAGCACAAACCGTGTTTGATTTAGAGTTCCAACTACATGTATCCATATAGGAGAAAACAGAGTGAAACCTAAACATGAAAACGGTTACTGCAAAGGAACGGTTCAACCTAGAAGAACGAAATTTAGTGAGCCAAGTGAGATTCGTGTACTGATCACAACCTGCAAGTATCATAAAGATTGGGTGAAAAAATGTTTGCTGAGATTTCAGGAAACTCGTAGTTTTTTGGAAGCTTGGCAACCCCTTTCAATGAAAGGGATTCTCGTCAGTCTCTGCTTGGGGCTACTTCAATAGCACACAAACCATAGCGATAGAACTTGGAACTACATTAGTGTGCAACGTTTCAAAGAGCTAGTACAAACCGTGTTTGATTTAGAGTTCCAACTACATGTATCCATATAGGAGAAAACAGAGTGAAACCTAAAAATGAAAACGGTTACTGCAAAGGAACGGTTTAACCTAGAAGAACGAAATTTGGTGACCAAAGTGGGATTCGTGTACTGATCATTAAATGGAAGTATCATCAAGATTGGGTGAAAAAATGTTTGCTCATATTTCAGGAAACTCGTAGTTTTTTGGAAGCTTGGCAACCCCTTTCAATGAAAGGGATTCTCGTCAGTCTCTGCTTGGGGCTACCTCAATAGCACACAAACCATAGCGAAAGAACTTGGAACTACATTATTGTGCCAAGTTTCAAAGAGCTAGCACAAACCGTGTTTGATTTAGAGTTCCAACTACACGTATCTATATAGGAGAAAACAGAGTGAAACCTAAACATGAAAACGGTTACTGCAAAGGAACGGTTTAAGCTAGAAGAACGAAATTTGGTGAGCCAAGTGGGATTGGTGTACTGATCATTAAATGGAAGTATCATCAAGATTGGGTGAAAAAATGTTTGCTGATATTTCAGGAAACTCGTAGTTTTTTGGAAGCTTGGCAACCCTTTCAATGAAAGGGATTCTCGTCAGTCTCTGCTTGGGGCTACTTCTATAGCACACAAACCATAGCGATAGAACTTGGAACTACATTATTGTGCCAAGTTTCAAAGAGCTAGCACAAACCGTGTTTGATTTAGAGTTCCAACTACATGTATCCATATAGGAGAAAACAGAGTGAAACCTAAACATGAAAACGGTTACTGCAAAGGAACGGTTAAACCTAGAAGAACGAAATTTAGTGAGCCAAGTGAGATTCATGTACTGATCACAACCTGCAAGTATCATAAAGATTGGGTGAAAAAATGTTTGCTGAGATTTCAGGAAACTCGTAGTTTTTTTGAAGCTTGGCAACAACTTTCAATGAAAGGGATTCTCGTCAGTCTCTGCTTGGGGCTACTTCAATAGCACACAAACCATAGCGATAGAACATGGAACTACATTATTGTGCCAAGTTTCAAAGAGCTAGCACAAACCGTGTTTGAATTAGAGTTCCAACTACATGTATCCATATAGGAGAAAACAGAGTGAAACCTAAACATGAAAACGGTCACTGCAAAGGAACGGTTTAACCTAGAAGAACGAAATTTGGTGTGCCAAGTGGGATTGGTGTACTGATCATTAAATGGAAGTATCATCAAGATTGGGTGAAAAAATGTCTGTTGAGATTTCAGGAAACTCGCAGTTTTTTGAAGCCTGGCAACCCCTTTCTATGAAAGGGATTCTCGTCAGTCTCTGCTTGGGGCTACTTCAATAGCACACAAACCATAGCGATAGAACTTGGAACTACATTATTGTGCCAAGTTTCAAAGAGCTAGCACAAACCGTGTTTGATTTAGAGTTCCAACTACATGTATCGATATAGGAGAAAACAGAGTGAAACCTAAACATGAAAACGGTTACTGCAAAGGAACGGTTAAACCTAGAAGAACGAAATTTAGTGAGCCAAGTGAGATTCGTGTACTGATCACAACCTGCAAGTATCATAAAGATTGGGTGAAAAAATGTTTGCTGAGATTTCAGGAACCTCGTAGTTTTTTGGAAGCTTGGCAACCCCTTTCAATGAAAGGGATTCTCGTCAGTCTCTGCTTGGGGCTACTTCAATAGCACACAAACCATAGCGATAGAACTTGGAACTACATTAGTGTGCAACGTTTCAAAGAGCTAGTACAAACCGTGTTTGATTTAGAGTTCCAACTACATGTATCCATATAGGAGAAAACAGAGTGAAACCTAAAAATGAAAACGGTTACTGCAAAGGAACGGTTTAACCTAGAAGAACGAAATTTGGTGACCAAAGTGGGATTCGTGTACTGATCATTAAATGGAAGTATCATCAAGATTGGGTGAAAAAATGTTTGCTCATATTTCAGGAAACTCGTAGTTTTTTGGAAGCTTGGCAACCCCTTTCAATGAAAGGGATTCTCGTCAGTCTCTGCTTGGGGCTACCTCAATAGCACACAAACCATAGCGAAAGAACTTGGAACTACATTATTGTGCCAAGTTTCAAAGAGCTAGCACAAACCGTGTTTGATTTAGAGTTCCAACTACACGTATCTATATAGGAGAAAACAGAGTGAAACCTAAACATGAAAACGGTTACTGCAAAGGAACGGTTTAAGCTAGAAGAACGAAATTTGGTGAGCCAAGTGGGATTGGTGTACTGATCATTAAATGGAAGTATCATCAAGATTGGGTGAAAAAATGTTTGCTGATATTTCAGGAAACTCGTAGTTTTTTGGAAGCTTGGCAACCCTTTCAATGAAAGGGATTCTCGTCAGTCTCTGCTTGGGGCTACTTCTATAGCACACAAACCATAGCGATAGAACTTGGAACTACATTATTGTGCCAAGTTTCAAAGAGCTAGCACAAACCGTGTTTGATTTAGAGTTCCAACTACATGTATCCATATAGGAGAAAACAGAGTGAAACCTAAACATGAAAACGGTTACTGCAAAGGAACGGTTAAACCTAGAAGAACGAAATTTAGTGAGCCAAGTGAGATTCATGTACTGATCACAACCTGCAAGTATCATAAAGATTGGGTGAAAAAATGTTTGCTGAGATTTCAGGAAACTCGTAGTTTTTTTGAAGCTTGGCAACAACTTTCAATGAAAGGGATTCTCGTCAGTCTCTGCTTGGGGCTACTTCAATAGCACACAAACCATAGCGATAGAACATGGAACTACATTATTGTGCCAAGTTTCAAAGAGCTAGCACAAACCGTGTTTGAATTAGAGTTCCAACTACATGTATCCATATAGGAGAAAACAGAGTGAAACCTAAACATGAAAACGGTCACTGCAAAGGAACGGTTTAACCTAGAAGAACGAAATTTGGTGTGCCAAGTGGGATTGGTGTACTGATCATTAAATGGAAGTATCATCAAGATTGGGTGAAAAAATGTCTGTTGAGATTTCAGGAAACTCGCAGTTTTTTGAAGCCTGGCAACCCCTTTCTATGAAAGGGATTCTCGTCAGTCTCTGCTTGGGGCTACTTCAATAGCACACAAACCATAGCGATAGAACTTGGAACTACATTATTGTGCCAAGTTTCAAAGAGCTAGCACAAACCGTGTTTGATTTAGAGTTCCAACTACATGTATCGATATAGGAGAAAACAGAGTGAAACCTAAACATGAAAACGGTTACTGCAAAGGAACGGTTAAACCTAGAAGAACGAAATTTAGTGAGCCAAGTGAGATTCGTGTACTGATCACAACCTGCAAGTATCATAAAGATTGGGTGAAAAAATGTTTGCTGAGATTTCAGGAACCTCGTAGTTTTTTGGAAGCTTGGCAACCCCTTTCAATGAAAGGGATTCTCGTCAGTCTCTGCTTGGGGCTACTTCAATAGCACACAAACCATAGCGACAGAACTTGGAACTACATTAGTGTGCCACGTTTCAAAGAGCTAGCACAAACCGTGTTTGATTTAGAGTTCCAACTACATATATCCATATAGGAGAAAACAGAGTGAAACCTAAAAATGAAAACGGTTACTGCAAAGGAACGGTTTAACCTAGAAGAACGAAATTTGGTGAGCCAAGTGGGATTCGTGTACTGATCACTACCTGCAAGTATCATCAAGATTGGGTGAAAAAATGTTTGCTGAGATTTCAGGAAACTCGCAGTTTTTTGGAAGCTTGGCAACCCCTTTCAATGAAAGGGATTCTCGTCAGTCTCTGCTTGGGGCTACTTCAATAGCACACAAACCATAGTGATAGAACTTGGAACTACATTATTGTGCCAAGTTTCAAAGAGCTAGCACAAACCGTGTTTGATTTAGAGTTCCAACTACATGTATCTATATACGAGAAAACAGAGTGAAACCTAAACATGAAAACGGTTACTGCAAAGGAACGGTTTAACCTAGAAGAACGAAATTTGGTGAGCCAAGTGGGATTGGTGTACTGATCTTTAAATAGAAGTATCATCAAGATTGGGTGAAAAAATGTTTGCTGAGATTTCAGGAAACTCGTAGATTTTTGGAAGCTTGGCAACCCCTTTCAATGAAAGGGATTCTCGTCAGTCTCTGCTTGGGGCTACTTCAATAGCACACAAACCATAGCAATAGAACTTGGAACTACATTATTGTGCCAAGTTTCAAAGAGCTAGCACAAACCGTGTTTGATTTAGAGTTCCAACTACATGTATCCATATTTGAGAAAACAGAGTGAAACCTAAACATGAAAACGGTTACTGCAAAGGAACGGTTTAACCTAGAAGAACGAAATTTGGTGAGCCAAGTGGGATTGGTGTACTGATCATTAAATGGAAGTATCATCAAGACTGGGTGAAAAAATGTTTGCTGAGATTTCAGGAAACTCGCAGTTTTTTGGAAGCCTGGCAACCCCATTCTATGAAAGGGATTCTCTTCAGTCTCTGCTTGGGGCTACTTCAATAGCACACAAACCTTAGCGATAGAACTTGGAACTACATTATTGTGCCAAGTTTCAAAGAGCTAGCACAAACCGTGTTTGATTTAGAGTTCCAACTACATGTATCCATATAGGAGAAAACAGAGTGAAACCTAAACATGAAAACGGTTACTGCAAAGGAACGGTTTAACCTAGAAGAACGAAATTTGGTGAGCCAAGTGGGATTGGTGTACTGATTATTAAATAGAAGTATCATCAAGATTGGGTGAAAAAATGTTTGCTGAGATTTCAGGAAACTCGTAGTTTTTTGGAAGCTTGGCAACCCCTTTCAATGAAAGGGATTCTCGTCAGTCTCTGCTTGGGGCTACTTCAATAGCACACAAACCATAGCGATAGAACTTGGAACTATATTATTGTGCCAAGTTTCAAAGAGCTAGCACAAACCGTGTTTGATTTAGAGTTCCAACTACATGTATCCATATAGGAGAAAACAGAGTGAAACCTAAACATGAAAACGGTTACTGCAAAGGAACGGTTTAACCTAGAAGAACGAAATTTGGTGTGCCAAGTGGGATTGGTGTACTGATCATTAAATGGAAGTATCATCAAGATTGGGTGAAAAAATGTTTGCTGAGATTTCAGGAAACTCGTAGTTTTTTGGAAGCTTGGCAACCCCTTTCAATGAAAGGGATTCTCGTCAGTCTCTGCTTGGGGCTACTTCAATAGCACACAAACCATAGCGATGGAACTTGGAACTATATTATTGTGCCAAGTTTCAAAGAGCTAGCACAAACCGTGTTAGATTTAGAGTTCCAACTACATGTATCTATATAGGAGAAAACAGAGTGAAACCTAAATATGAAAACGATTACTGCAAAGGAACGGTTTAACCTAGAAGAACGAAATTTGGTGAGCCAAGTGGGATTGGTGGACTGCTCATAAAATGGAAGTATCATCAAGATTGGGTGAAAAAATGTCTGCTGAGATTTCAGGAAACTCGCAGTTTTTTGAAGCCTGGCAACCCCTTTCTATGAAAGGGATTCTCATCAGTCTCTGCTTGGGGCTTCTTCAATAGCACACAAACCATAGCGATAGAACTTGGAACTACATTATTGTGCCAAGTTTCAAAGAGCTAGCACAAACCGTGTTTGATTTAGAGTTCCAACTACATGTATCCATATAGGAGAAAACAGAGTGAAACCTAAACATGAAAACGGTTACTGCAAAGGAACGGTTTAACCTAGAAGAACGAAATTTCGTGAGCCAAGTGGGATTGGTGTACTGATCATTAAATAGAAGTATCATCAAGATTGGGTGAAAAAATGTTTGCTGATATTTCAGGAAACTCGTAGTTTTTTGGAAGCTTGGCAACCCCTTTCAATGAAAGGGATTCTCGTCAGTCTCTGCTTGGGGCTACTTCAATAGCACACAAACCCTAGCGATAGAACTTGACACTACATTATTGTGCCAAGTTTCAAAGAGCTAGAAAAAACCGTGTTTGATTTAGAGTTCCAACTACATGTATCCATATAGGAGAAAACAGAGTGAAACCTAAAAATGAAAACGGTTACTGCAAAGGAACGGTTTAACCTAGAAGAACGAAATTTGGGGAGCCAAGTGGGATTCCTGTACTGATCACTACCTGCAAGTATCATCAAGATTGGGTGAAAAAATATTTGCTGAGATTTCAGGAAACTCGCAGTTTTTTGGAAGCTTGGCAACCCCTTTCAATGAAAGGGATTTTCGTCAGTCTCTGCTTGGGGCTACTTCAATAGCACACAAACCATAGCGATAGAACTTGGAACTACATTATTGTGCCAAGTTTCAAAGAGCTAGCACAAACCGTGTTTGATTTAGAGTTCCAATTACATGTATCCATATAGGAGAAAACAGAGTGAAACCTAAACATGAAAACGGTTACTGCAAAGGAACAGTTTAACCTAGAAGAACGAAATTTGGTGAGCCAAGTGGGATTCGTGTACTGATCAGTACCTGCAAGTTTCATCAAGATTGGGTGAAAAAATGTTTGCTGAGATTTCAGGAAACTCGCAGTTTTTTGGAGGCTTGGCAACCCCTTTCAATGAAAGGGATTCTCGTCAGTCTCTGCTTGGGGCTACTTCAATAGCACACAAACCATAGTGATAGAACTTGGAACTACATTATTGTGCCAAGTTTCAAAGAGCTAGCACAAACCGTGTTTGATTTAGAGTTCCAACTACATGTATCTATATAGGAGAAAACAGAGTGAAACCTAAACATGAAAACGGTTACTGCAAAGGAACGGTTTAACCTAGAAGAACGAAATTTGGTGAGCCAAGTGGGATTCGTGTACTGATCACTACCTGCAAGTATCATCAAGACTGGTTGAAAAAATGTTTGCTGAGATTTCAGGAAACTCGCAGTTTTTTGGAAGCCTCCAACCCCTTTCAATGAAATTGATTCTTGTCAGTCTCTGCTTGGGGCTACTTCAATAGCACACAAACCATAGCGATAGAACTTGGAACTACATTATTGTGCCAAGTTTCAAAGAGCTAGCAAAAACCGTGTTTGATTTAGAGTTCCAACTACATGTATCCATATAGGAGAAAACAGAGTGAAACCTAAACATGAAAACGGTTACTGCAAAGGAACGGTTTAACCTAGAAGAACGAAATTTCGTGAGCCAAGTGGGATTGGTGTACTGATCTTTAAATAGAAGTATCATCAAGATTGGGTGAAAAAATGTTTGCTGAGATTTCAGGAAACTCGTAGATTTTTGGAAGCTTGGCAACCCCTTTCAATGAAAGGGATTCTCGTCAGTCTCTGCTTGGGGCTACTTCAATAGCACACAAACCATAGCGATAGAACTTGGAACTACATTATTGTGTCAAGTTTCAAAGAGCTAGCACAAACCGTGTTTGATTTAGAGTTCCAACTACATGTATCCATATAGGAGAAAACAGAGTGAAACCTAAACATGAAAACGGTTACTGCAAAGGAACGGTTTAACCTAGAAGAACGAAATTTGGTGAGCCAAGTGGGATTGGTGTACTGATCATTAAATGGAAGTATCATCAAGACTGGGTGAAAAAATGTTTGCTGAGATTTCAGGAAACTCGCAGTTTTTTGGAAGCCTGGCAACCCCATTCTATGAAAGGGATTCTCTTCAGTCTCTGCTTGGGGCTACTTCAATAGCACACAAACCTTAGCGATAGAACTTGGAACTACATTATTGTGCCAAGTTTCAAAGAGCTAGCACAAACCGTGTTTGATTTAGAGTTCCAACTACATGTATCCATATAGGAGAAAACAGAGTGAAACCTAAACATGAAAACGGTTACTGCAAAGGAACGGTTTAACCTAGAAGAACGAAATTTGGTGAGCCAAGTGGGATTGGTGTACTGATTATTAAATAGAAGTATCATCAAGATTGGGTGAAAAAATGTTTGCTGAGATTTCAGGAAACTCGTAGATTTTTGGAAGCTTGGCAACCCCTTTCAATGAAAGGGATTCTCGTCAGTCTCTGCTTGGGGCTACTTCAATAGCACACAAACCATAGCGATAGAACTTGGAACTACATTATTGTGCCAAGTTTCAAAGAGCTAGCACAAACCGTGTTTGATTTGGAGTTCCAACTACATGTATCCATATAGGAGAAAACAGAGTGAAACCTAAACATGAAAACGGTTACTGCAAAGGAACGGTTTAACCTAGAAGAACGAAATTTGGTGAGCCAAGTGGGATTCGTGTACTGATCAGTACCTGCAAGTATCATCAAGATTGGGTGAAAAAATGTTTGCTGAGATTTCAGGAAACTCGTAGTTTTTTGGAAGCTTGGCAACCCCTTTCATTGAAAGGGATTCTCGCCAGTCTCTGATTGGGCCTACTTCAATAGCACACAAACCATAGCGATAGAACTTGGAACTACATTATTGTGCCAAGTTTCAAAGAGCTAGCACAAACCGTGTTTGATTTAGAGTTCCAACTACATGTATCCATATAGGAGAAAACAGAGTGAAACCTAAACATGAAAACGGTTACTGCAAAGGAACGGTTTAACCTAGAAGAACGAAATTTGGTGAGCCAAGTGGGATTCGTGTACTGATCAGTACCTGCAAGTATCATCAAGATTGGGTGAAAAAATGTTTGCTGATATTTCAGGAAACTCGTAGTTTTTTGGAAGCTTGGCAACCCCTTTCAATGAAAGGGATTCTCGTCAGTCTCTGCTTGGGGCTACTTCAATAGCACACAAACCATAGCGATAGAACTTGGAACTACATTATTGTGCCAAGTTTCAAAGAGCTAGCACAAACCGTGTTTGATTTAGAGTTCCAACTACATGTATCCATATAGGAGAAAACAGAGTGAAACCTAAACATGAAAACGGTTACTGCAAAGGAACGGTTTAACCTAGAAGAACGAAATTTGGTGAGCCAAGTGGGATTCGTGTACTGATCATTAAATGGAAGTATCATCAAGATTGGGTGAAAAAATGCCTGCTGAGATTTCAGGAAACTCGCAGTTTTTTGAAGCCTGGCAACCCCTTTCTATGAAAGGGATTCTTGTCAGTCTCTGCTTGGGGCTACTTCAATAGCACACAAACCCTAGCGATAGAACTTGGAACTACATTATTGTGCCAAGTTTCAAAGAGCTAGCACAAACCGTGTTTGATTTAGAGTTCCAACTACATGTATCCATATAGGACAAAACAGAGTGAAACCTAAACATGAAAACGGTTACTGCAAAGGAACGGTTTAACCTAGAAGAACGAAATTTGGTGAGCCAAGTGGGATTGGTGTACTGATCATTAAATAGAAGTATCATCAAGATTGGTTGAAAAAATGTTTGCTGAGATTTCAGGAAACTCGCAGTTTTTTGGAAGCTTGGCAACCCCTTTCAATGAAAGGGATTCTCGTCAGTCTCTGCTTGGGGCTACTTCAATAGCACACAAACCATAGCGATAGAACTTGGAACTACATTATTGTGCCAAGTTTCAAAGAGCTAGCACAAACCGTGTTTGATTTAGAGTTCCAAGTACACGTATCTATATAGGAGAAAACAGAGTGAAACCTAAACATGAAAACGGTTACTGCAAAGGAACGTTTTAACCTAGAAGAACGAAATTTGGTGAGCCAAGTGGGATTGGTGTACTGATCATTAAATGGAAGTATCATCAAGATTGGGTGAAATAATGTTAGCTGAGATTTCAGGAATATCGTAGTTTTTTGGAAGCTTGGCAACCCCTTTCAATGAAAGGGATTCTCGTCAGTCTCTGCTTGGGGCTACTTCAATAGCACACAAACCATAGCGATAGAACTTGGAACTACATTATTGTGCCAAGTTTCAAAGAGCTAGCACAAACCGTGTTTGATTTAGAGTTCCAACTACATGTATCCATATAGGAGAAAACAGAGTGAAACCTAAACATGAAAACGGTTACTGCAAAGGAACGGTTTAACCTAGAAGAACGAAATTTGGTGAGCCAAGTGGGATTGGTGTACTGATTATTAAATAGAAGTATCATCAAGATTGGGTGAAAAAATGTTTGCTGAGATTTCAGGAAACTCGTAGATTTTTGGAAGCTTGGCAACCCCTTTCAATGAAAGGGATTCTCGTCAGTCTCTGCTTGGGGCTACTTCAATAGCACACAAACCATAGCGATAGAACTTGGAACTACATTATTGTGCCAAGTTTCAAAGAGCTAGCACAAACCGTGTTTGATTTGGAGTTCCAAATACATGTATCCATATAGGAGAAAACAGAGTGAAACCTAAACATGAAAACGGATACTGCAAAGGAACGGTTTAACCTAGAAGAACGAAATTTGGTGAGCCAAGTGGGATTCGTGTACTGATCAGTACCTGCAAGTATCATCAAGATTGGGTGAAAAAATGTTTGCTGATATTTCAGGAAACTCGTAGTTTTTTGGAAGCTTGGCAACCCCTTTCAATGAAAGGGATTCTCGTCAGTCTCTGCTTGGGGCTACTTCAATAGCACACAAACCATAGCGATAGAACTTGGAACTACATTGTTGTGCCAAGTTTCAAAGAGCTAGCACAAACCGTGTTTGATTTAGAGTTCCAACTACATGTATCCATATAGGAGAAAACAGAGTGAAACCTAAACATGAAAACGGTTACTGCAAAGGAACGGTTTAACCTAGAAGAACGAAATTTGGTGAGCCAAGTGGGATTCGTGTACTGATCATTAAATGGAAGTATCATCAAGATTGGGTGAAAAAATGTCTGCTGAGATTTCAGGAAACTCGCAGTTTTTTGAAGCCTGGCAACCCCTTTCTATGAAAGGGATTCTTGTCAGTCTCTGCTTGGGGCTACTTCAATAGCACACAAACCCTAGCGATAGAACTTGGAACTACATTATTGTGCCAAGTTTCAAAGAGCTAGCACAAACCGTGTTTGATTTAGAGTTCCAACTACATGTATCCATATAGGAGAAAACAGAGTGAAACCTAAACATGAAAACGGTTACTGCAAAGGAACGGTTTAACCTAGAAGAACGAAATTTGGTGAGCCAAGTGGGATTGGTGTACTGATCATTAAATAGAAGTATCATCAAGATTGGTTGAAAAAATGTTTGCTGAGATTTCAGGAAACTCGCAGTTTTTTGGAAGCTTGGCAACCCCTTTCAATGAAAGTGATTCTCGTCAGTCTCTGCTTGGGGCTACTTCAATAGCACACAAACCATAGCGATAGAACTTGGAACTACATTATTGTGCCAAGTTTCAAAGAGCTAGCACAAACCGTGTTTGATTTAGAGTTCCAAGTACACGTATCTATATAGGAGAAAACAGAGTGAAACCTAAACATGAAAACGGTTACTGCAAAGGAACGTTTTAACCTAGAAGAACGAAATTTGGTGAGCCAAGTGGGATTGGTGTACTGATCATTAAATGGAAGTATCATCAAGATTGGGTGAAATAATGTTAGCTGAGATTTCAGGAATATCGTAGTTTTTTGGAAGCTTGGCAACCCCTTTCAATGAAAGGGATTCTCGTCAGTCTCTGCTTGGGGCTACTTCAATAGCACACAAACCATAGCGATAGAACTTGGAACTACATTATTGTGCCAAGTTTCAAAGATCTAGCACAAACCGTGTTTGATTTAGAGTTCCAACTACATGTATCCATATAGGAGAAAACAGAGTGAAACCTAAACATGAAAACGGTTACTGCAAAGGAACGGTTTAACCTAGAAGAACGAAATTTGGTGAGCCAAGTGGGATTGGTGTACTGATTATTAAATAGAAGTATCATCAAGATTGGGTGAAAAAATGTTTGCTGAGATTTCAGGAAACTCGTAGATTTTTGGAAGCTTGGCAACCCCTTTCAATGAAAGGGATTCTCGTCAGTCTCTGCTTGGGGCTACTTCAATAGCACACAAACCATAGCGATAGAACTTGGAACTACATTATTGTGCCAAGTTTCAAAGAGCTAGCACAAACCGTGTTTGATTTGGAGTTCCAACTACATGTATCCATATAGGAGAAAACAGAGTGAAACCTAAACATGAATACGGTTACTGCAAAGGAACGGTTTAACCTAGAAGAACGAAATTTGGTGAGCCAAGTGGGATTCCTGTACTGATCAGTACCTGCAAGTATCATCAAGATTGGGTGAAAAAATGTTTGCTGATATTTCAGGAAACTCGTAGTTTTTTGGAAGCTTGGCAACCCCTTTCAATGAAAGGGATTCTCGTCAGTCTCTGCTTGGGGCTACTTCAATAGCACACAAACCGTAGCGATAGAACTTGGAACTACATTATTGTGCCAAGTTTCAAAGAGCTAGCACAAACCGTGTTTGATTTAGAGTTCCAACTACATGTATCTATATAGGAGAAAACAGAGTGAAACCTAAATATGAAAACGATTACTGCAAAGGAACGGTTAAACCTAGAAGAACGAAATTTAGTGAGCCAAGTGAGATCGTGTACTGATCACAACCTGCAAGTATCATAAAGATTGGGTGAAAAAATGTTTGCTGAGATTTCAGGAAACTCGCAGTTTTTTGGAAGCTTGGCAACCCCTTTCAATGAAAGGGATTCTCGTCAGTCTCTGCTTGGGGCTACTTCAATAGCACACAAACCATAGCGATAGAACTTGGAACTATATTATTGTGCCAAGTTTCAAAGAGCTAGCACAAACCGTGTTTGATTTAGAGTTCCAACTACATGTATCTATATAGGAGAAAACAGAGTGAAACCTAAATATGAAAACGGTTACTGCAAACGAACGGTTTAACCTATAAGAACGAAATTTGGTGAGCCAAGTGGGATTGGTGTACTGATCATTAAATGGAAGTATCATCAAGATTGGGTGAAAAAATGTCTGCTGAGATTTCAGGAAACTCGCAGTTTTTTGAAGCCTGGCAACCCCTTTCTATGAAAGGGATTCTTGTCAGTCTCTGCTTGGGGCTACTTCAATAGCACACAAACCCTAGCGATAGAACTTGGAACTACATTATTGTGCCAAGTTTCAAAGAGCTAGCACAAACCGTGTTTGATTTAGAGTTCCAACTACATGTATCCATATAGGAGAAAACAGAGTGAAACCTAAATATGAAAACGGTTACTGCAAAGGAACGGTTTAACTTAGAAGAACGAAATTTGGTGAGCCAAGTGGGATTCGTGTACTGATCATTAAATGGAAGTATCATCAAGATTGGGTGAAAAAATGTTTGCTGAGATTTCAGGAAACTCGTAGTTTTTTGGAAGCTTGGCAACCCCTTTCATTGAAAGGGATTCTCGTCAGTCTCTGATTGGGCCTACTTCAATAGCACACAAACCATAGCGATAGAACTTGGAACTACATTATTGTGCCAAGTTTCAAAGAGCTAGCACAAACCGTGTTTGATTTAGAGTTCCAACTACATGTATCCATATAGGAGAAAACAGAGTGAAACCTAAATATGAAAACGGTTACTGCAAAGGAACGGTTTAACTTAGAAGAATGAAATTTGGTGAGCCAAGTGGGATTGGTGTACTGATCATTAAATGGAAGTATCATCAAGATTGGGTGAAAAAATGTTTGCTGAGATTTCAGGAAACTCGTAGTTTTTTGGAAGCTTGGCAACCCCTTTCAATGAAAGGGATTCTCGTCAGTCTCTGCTTGGGGCTACTTCAATAGCACACAAACCATAGCGATAGAACTTGGAACTACATTATTGTGCCAAGTTTCAAAGAGCTAGCACAAACCGTGTTTGATTTGGAGTTCCAACTACATGTATCCATATAGGAGAAAACAGAGTGAAAACCTAAACATGAAAACGGTTACTGCAAAGGAACGGTTTAACCTAGAAGAACGAAATTTGGTGAGCCAAGTGGGATTCGTGTACTGATCAGTACCTGCAAGTATCATCAAGACTGGGTGAAAAAATGTTTGCTGATATTTCAGGAAACTCGTAGTTTTTTGGAAGCTTGGCAACCCCTTTCAATGAAAGGGATTCTCGTCAGTCTCTGCTTGGGGCTACTTCAATAGCACACAAACCGTAGCGATAGAACTTGGAACTACATTATTGTGCCAAGTTTCAAAGAGCTAGCACTAACCGTGTTTGATTTAGAGTTCCAACTACATGTATCTATATAGGAGAAAACAGAGTGAAACCTAAATATGAAAACGATTACTGAAAAGGAACGGTTAAACCTAGAAGAACGAAATTTAGTGAGCCAAGTGAGATTCGTGTACTGATCACAACCTGCAAGTATCATAAAGATTGGGTGAAAAAATGTTTGCTGAGATTTCAGGAAACTCGCAGTTTTTTGGAAGCTTGGCAACCCCTTTCAATGAAAGGGATTCTCGTCAGTCTCTGCTTGGGGCTACTTCAATAGCACACAAACCATAGCGATAGAACTTGGAACTACATTATTGTGCCAAGTTTCAAAGAGCTAGCACAAACCGTGTTTGATTTAGAGTTCCAACTACATGTATCTATATAGGAGAAAACAGAGTGAAACCTAAATATGAAAACCGTTACTGCAAACGAACGGTTTAACCTATAAGAACGAAATTTGGTGAGCCAAGTGGGATTGGTGTACTGATCTTTAAATAGAAGTATCATCAAGATTGGGTGAAAAAATGTTTGCTGAGATTTCAGGAAACTCGTAGATTTTTGGAAGCTTGGCAACCCTTTCAATGAAAGGGATTCTCGTCAGTCTCTGCTTGGGGCTACTTCAATAGCACACAAACCTTAGCGATAGAACTTGGAACTACATTATTGTGCCAAGTTTCAAAGAGCTAGCACAAACCGTGTTTGATTTAGAGTTCCAACTACATGTATCCATATAGGAGAAAACAGAGTGAAACCTAAACATGAAAACGGTTACTGCAAAGGAACGGTTTAACCTAGAAGAACGAAATTTGGTGTGCCAAGTGGGATTGGTGTACTGATCATTAAATGGAAGTATCATCAAGATTGGGTGAAAAAATGTTTGCTGAGATTTCAGGAAACACGTAGTTTTTTGGAAGCTTGGCAACCCCTTTCAATGAAAGGGATTCTCGTCATTCTCTGCTTGGGGCTACTTCAATAGCACACAAACCATAGCGATAGAACTTGGAACTATATTATTGAGCCAAGTTTCAAAGAGCTAGCACAAACCGTGTTTGATTTAGAGTTCCAACTACATGTATCTATATAGGAGAAAACAGAGTGAAACCTAAATATGAAAACGATTACTGCAAAGGAACGTTTTAACCTAGAAGAACGAAATTTGGTGAGCCAAGTGGGATTGGTGTACTGATCATTAAATGGAAGTTTCATCAAGATTGGGTGAAAAAATGTCTGCTGAGATTTCAGGAAACTCGCAGTTTTTCGAAGCCTGGCAACCCCTTTCTATGAAAGGGATTCTTGTCAGTCTCTGCTTGGGGCTACTTCAATAGCACACAAACCCTAGCAATAGAACTTGGAACTACATTATTGTGCCAAGTTTCAAAGAGCTAGCACAAACCGTGTTTGATTTAGAGTTCCAACTACATGTATCCATATAGGACAAAACAGAGTGGAACCTAAACATGAAAACGGTTACTGCAAAGGAACGGTTTAACCTAGAAGAACGAAATTTGGTGAGCCAAGTGGGATTGGTGTACTGATCATTAATAGAAGTATCATCAAGATTGGTTGAAAAAATGTTTGCTGAGATTTCAGGAAACTCGCAGTTTTTTGGAAGCTTGGCAACCCCTTTCAATGAAAGGGATTCTCGTCAGTCTCTGCTTGGGGCGACTTCAATAGCACACAAACCATAGCGATAGAACTTGGAACTACATTATTGTGCCAAGTTTCAAAGAGCTAGCACAAACCGTGTTTGATTTAGAGTTCCAAGTACACGTATCTATATAGGAGAAAACAGAGTGAAACCTAAACATGAAAACGGTTACTGCAAAGGAACGTTTTAACCTAGAAGAACGAAATTTGGTGAGCCAAGTGGGATTGGTGTACTGATCATTAAATGGAAGTATCATCAAGATTGGGTCAAAAAATGTTTGCTGAGATTTCAGGAAACTCGTAGTTTTTTGGAAGCTTGGCAACCCCTTTCAATGAAAGGGATTCTCGTCAGTCTCTGCTTGGGGCTACTTCAATAGCACACAAACCCTAGGGATAGAACTTGGAACTATATTATTGTGCCAAGTTTCAAAGAGCTAGCACAAACCGTGTTTGATTTAGAGTTCCAACTACATGTATCCATATAGGAGAAAACAGAGTGAAACCTAAACATGAAAACGGTTACTGCAAAGGAACGTTTTAACCTAGAAGAACGAAATTTAGTGAGCCAAGTGGGATTGGTGTACTGATCATTAAATGGAAGTATCATCAAGATTGGGTGAAAAAATGTTTGCTGAGATTTCTGGAAACTCATAGTTTTTTGGAAGCTTTGGCAACCCCTTTCAATGAAAGGGATTCTCGGCAGTCTCTGCTTGGGGCTACTTCAATAGCACACAAACCCTAGCGATAGAATTTGAAACTACATTATTGTGCCAAGTTTCAAAGAGGTAGCACAAACCGTGTTTGATTTAGAGTTCCAACTACATGTATCTATATAGGAGAAAACAGAGTGAAACCTAAATATGAAAACGATTACTGCAAAGGAACGGTTTAACCTAGAAGAACGAAATTTGGTGAGCCAAGTGGGATTGGTGTACTGATCATTAAATGGAAGTATCATCAAGATTGGGTTAAAAAATGTTAGCTGAGATTTCAGGAAACTCGTAGTTTTTTGGAAGCTTGATAACCCCATTCAATGAAAGGGATTCTCGTCAGTCTCTGCTTGGGGCTACTTCAATAGCACACAAACCATAGCCATAGAACTTGGAACTACATTATTGTGCCAAGTTTCAAAGAGCTAGCACAAATCGTGTTTGATTTAGAGTTTCCAACTACATGTATCCATATAGGAGAAAACAGAGTGAAACCTAAATATGAAAACGGTTACTGCAAAGGAACGGTTTAACCTAGAAGAACGAAATTTGGTGAGCCAAGTGGGATTGGTGTACTGATCATTAAATGGAAGTATCATCAAGATTTGGTGAAAAAATGTCTGCTGAGATTTCAGGAAACTCGCAGTTTTTTGAAGCCTGGCAACCCCTTTCTATGAAAGGGATTCTCCTCAGTCTCTGCTTGGGGCTACTTCAATAGCACACAAACCATAGCCATAGAACTTGGAACTACATTATTGTGCCAAGTTTCAAAGAGCTAGCACAAACCGTGTTTGATTTAGAGTTCCAACTACATGTATCCATATAGGAGAAAACAGAGTGAAACCTAAACATGAAAACGGTTACTGCAAAGGAACGGTTTAACCTAGAAGAACGAAATTTGGTGAGCCAAGTGGGATTGGTGTACTGATCATTAAATGGAAGTATCATCAAGATTGGGTGAAAAAATGTTTGCTGAGATTTCAGGAAACTCGTAGTTTTTTGGAAGCTTGGCAACCCCTTTCAATGCAAGGGATTCTCGTCAGTCTCTGCTTGGGGCTACTTCAATAGCACACAAACCATAGCGATAGAACTTGGAACTACATTATTGTACCAAGTTTCAAAGAGCTACCACAAACCGTGTTTGATTTAGAGTTCCAACTACATGTATCCATATATGAGAAAACAGAGTGAAACCTAAACATGAAAACGGTTACTGCAAAGGAACGGTTAAACCTAGAAGAACGAAATTTAGTGAGCCAAGTGAGATTCGTGTACTGATCACAACCTGCAAGTATCATAAAGATTGGATGAAAAAATGTTTGCTGAGATTTCAGGAAAATCGCAGTTTTTTGGAAGCTTGGCAACCCCTTTCAATGAAAGGGATTCTCGTCAGTCTCTGCTTGGGGCTACTTCAATAGCACACAAACCATAGCGATAGAATTTGGAACTATATTATTGTGCCAAGTTTCAAAGAGCTAGCACAAACCGTGTTTGATTTAGAGTTCCAACTACATGTATCTATATAGGAGAAACAGAGTGAAACCTAAACATGAAAACGGTTACTGCAAAGGAACGGTTAAACCTAGAAGAACGAAATTTAGTGAGCCAAGTGAGATTCGTGTACTGATCACAACCTGCAAGTATCATAAAGATTGGGTGAAAAAATGTTTGCTGAGATTTCAGGAAAATCGCAGTTTTTTGGAAGCTGGCAACCCCTTTCAATGAAAGGGGATTCTCGTCAGTCTCTGCTTGGGCTACTTCAATAGCACACAACCATAGCTATAGAATTGGAACTATATTATTGTGCCAAGTTTCAAAGAGCTAGCACAAACCGTGTTTGATTTAGAGTTCCAACTACATGTATCTATATAGGAGAAAACAGAGTGAAACCTAAATATGAAAACGATTACTGCAAAGGAACGGTTTAACGTATAAGAACGAAATTTGGTGAGCCAAGTGGGATTGGTGTACTGATCATTAAATGGAAGTATCATCCAGTTTGGGTGAAAAAAATGTCTGCTGAGATTTCAGGAACTCGCAGTTTTTGAAGCCTGGCAACCCCTTTCTATGAAAGGGATTCTTGTCAGTCTCTGATTGGGCCTACTTCAATAGCACACAAACCATAGCGATAGAACTTGGAACTACATTATTGTGCCAAGTTTCAAAGAGCTAGCACAAACCGTGTTTGATTTAGAGTTCCAACTACATGTATCCATATAGGAGAAAACAGAGTGAAACCTAAATATGAAAACGGTTACTGCAAAGGAACGGTTTAACTTAGAAGAATCGAAATTTGGTGAGCCAAGTGGGATTGGTGTACTGATCATTAAATGGAAGTATCATCAAGATTGGGTGAAAAAATGTTTGCTGAGATTTCAGGAAACTCGTAGTTTTTTGAAGCTTGGCAACCCCTTCAATGAAAGGGATTCTCGTCAGTCTCTGCTTGGGGCTACTTCAATAGCACACAAACCATAGCGATAGAACTTGGAACTACATTATTGTGCCAAGTTTCAAAGAGCTAGCACAAACCGTGTTTGATTTAGAGTTCCAACTACATGTATCCATATAGGAGAAAACAGAGTGAAACCTAAATATGAAAACGGTTACTGCAAAAGGAACGGTTTAACTTAGAAGAACGAAATTTGGTGAGCCAATGGGATTCGTGTACTGATCATTAAATGGAAGTATCATCAAGATTGGGTGAAAAAATGTTTGCTGAGAATTCCAGGAAACTCGTAGTTTTTGGAAGCTTGGCAACCCCTTTCAGTGAAAGGGATTCTCGGCAGTCTCTGATTGGGCCATCCTCAATAGCACACAAACCATAGCGATAGAACTTGGAACTCATTAATGAGCCAAGTTCCAGGAGAGCTAGCACAAACCGTGTGTGATTTAGAGTTCCAACTATTCATGGTTACCATATAGGAGAAAACAGAGTGAAACCTAAGATATGAAAACGGTTACTGCACAGGAACGGTTTAACTTAGAAGAACGAATTTGGTGAGCCAAGTGGGATTGGTGTACTGATCATTAAATGGAAGTATCATCAAGATTGGGTGAAAAATGTTTGCTGAGATTTCAGGAAACTCGTAGTTTTTTGGAAGCTTGGCAACCCCTTTCAATGAAAGGATTCTCGTCAGTCTCTGCTTGGGGCTACTTCAATAGCACACAAACCATAGCGATAGAACTTGGAACTACATTATTGTGCAAGTTTCAAAGAGCTAGCACAACCGTGTTTGATTTAGAGTTCCAACTACATGTATCCATATAGGAGAAAACAGAGTGAAACCTAAACATGAAAACGGTTACTGCAAAGGAACGGTTTACCTAGAAGAACGAAATTTGGTGTGCCAAGTGGGATTGGTGTACTGATTCATTTAATAAATGGAAGTATCATCAAGATTGGGTGAAAAAATGTTTGCTGAGATTTCAGGAAACACGTAGTTTTTTGGAAGCTTGGCAACCCCTTTCAATGAAAGGGATTCTCGTCATTCTCTGCTTGGGGCTACTTCAATAGCACACAAACCATAGCGATAGAACTTGGAACTATATTATTGAGCCAAGTTTCAAAGAGCTAGCACAAACCGTGTTTGATTTAGAGTTCCAACTACATGTATCTATATAGGAGAAAACAGAGTGAAACCTAAATATGAAAACGATTACTGCAAAGGAACGTTTTAACCTAGAAGAACGAAATTTGGTGAGCCAAGTGGGATTCGTGTACTGATCATTAAATGGAAGTATCATCAAGATTGGGTGAAAAAATGTCTGCTGAGATTTCAGGAAACTCGCAGTTTTTTTGAAGCCTGGCAACCCTTTCTATGAAAGGGATTCTTGTCAGTCTCTGCTTGGGGCTACTTCAATAGCACACAAACCCTAGCAATAGAACTTGGAACTACATTATTGTGCCAAGTTTCAAAGAGCTAGCACAAACCGTGTTTGATTTAGAGTTCCAACTACATGTATCCATATAGGACAAAACAGAGTGAAACCTAAACATGAAAACGGTTACTGCAAAGGAACGGTTTAACCTAGAAGAACGAAATTTGGTGAGCCAAGTGGGATTGGTGTACTGATCATTAAATAGAAGTATCATCAAGATTGGTTGAAAAAATGTTTGCTGAGATTTCAGGAAACTCGCAGTTTTTGGAAGCTTGGCAACCCCTTTCAATGAAAGGGATTCTCGTCAGTCTCTGCTTGGGGCTACTTCAATAGCACACAAACCATAGCGATAGAACTTGGAACTACATTATTGTGCCAAGTTTCAAAGAGCTAGCAACAAACCGTGTTTGATTTAGAGTTCCAAGTACACGTATCTATATAGGAGAAAACAGAGTGAAACCTAAACATGAAAACGGTTACTGCAAAGGAACGTTTTAACCTAGAAGAACGAAATTTGGTGAGCCAAGTGGGATTGGGTGTACTGATCATTAAATGGAAGTATCATCAAGATTGGGTGAAAAAATGTTTGCTGAGATTTCAGGAAACTCATAGTTTTTTGGAAGCTTGGCAACTCCTTTCAATGAAAGGGATTCTCGTCAGTCTCTGCTTGGGGCTACTTCAATAGCACACAAACCCTAGGGATAGAACTTGGAACTATATTATTGTGCCAAGTTTCAAAGAGCTAGCACAAACGTGTTTGATTTAGAGTTCCAACTACATGTATCCATATAGGAGAAAACAGAGTGAAACCTAAACATGAAAACGGTTACTGCAAAGGAACGTTTTAACCTAGAAGAACGAAATTTGGTGAGCCAAGTGGGATTGGTGTACTGATCATTAAATGGAAGTATCATCAAGATTGGGTGAAAAAATGTTTGCTGAGATTTCTGGAAACTCATAGTTTTTTTGGAGCTTGGCAACCCCTTTCAATGAAAGGGATTCTCGGCTGTCTCTGGCTTGGGGCTACTTCAATAGCACACAAACCCTAGCGATAGAATTTGAAACTACATTATTGTGCCAAGTTTCAAAGAGGTAGCACAAACCGTGTTTGATTTAGAGTTCCAACTACATGTATCTATATAGGAGAAAACAGAGTGAAACCTAAATATGAAAACGATTACTGCAAAGGAACGGTTTAACCTAGAAGAACGAAATTTGGTGAGCCAAGTGGGATTGGTGTACTGATCATTAAATGGAAGTATCATCAAGATTGGGTTAAAAAATGTTAGCTGAGATTTCAGGAAACTCGTAGTTTTTTGGAAGCTTGATAACCCCATTCAATGAAAGGGATTCTCGTCAGTCTCTGCTTGGGGCTACTTCAATAGCACACAAACCATAGCCATAGAACTTGGAACTACATTATTGTGCCAAGTTTCAAAGAGCTAGCACAAATCGTGTTTGATTTAGAGTTCCAACTACATGTATCCATATAGGAGAAAACAGAGTGAAACCTAAATATGAAAACGGTTACTGCAAAGGAAACGGTTTAACCTAGAAGAACGAAATTTGGTGAGCCAAGTGGGATTGGTGTACTGATCATTAAATGGGAGTATCATCAAGATTTGGTGAAAAAATGTCTGCTGAGATTTCAGGAAACTCGCAGTTTTTTGAAGCCTGGCAACCCTTTCTATGAAAGGGATTCTCCTCAGTCTCTGCTTGGGGCTACTTCAATAGCACACAAACCATAGCGATAGAACTTGGAACTACATTATTGTGCCAAGTTTCAAAGAGCTAGCACAAACCGTGTTTGATTTAGAGTTCCAACTACATGTATCCATATAGGAAGAAACAGAGTGAAACTAAACATGAAAAACGGTTACTGCAAAGGAACGGTTTAACCTAGAAGAACGAAAATTTGGTGAGCCAAGTGGGATTGTGTACTGATCATTAAATGGAAGTATCATCATGATTGGGTGAAAAAATGTTTGCTGAGATTTCAGGAAACTCGTAGTTTTTTGGAAGCTTGGCAACCCCTTTCAATGCAAGGGATTCTCGTCAGTCTCTGCTTGGGCTACTTCAATAGCACACAACCATAGCGATAGAACTTGGAAC